>NC_040231.1:22200976-22504007 GCF_001444195.1 Xiphophorus couchianus | reverse complement strand
GTTTCGCTGCTGGTACAGCATTCTTGAAATAATTTTCACTATTGGCTTTGTACAAGTTTTCCTTTTAGAATTATGACCCATAGTTCAAATCTGGTCTCTTTAGACCATTACACTTTGCAAAGCAAGGGTTTGAGAGATTTTACTGAGGCCAGCATATTTTCTTTGGAAGAAAATACTTTATTTTTCAGTTAGTCCATACAAATTTAGAAAAAGAGGGTGAAATTTTAGGTCACACGTAGAGTGTAACCAGTGCTTGGCAGAATTTCCTGTAGCTCCTTCAGTGTTGCTGTCGGCCTCTTGGCAGTTTCCCTGAGAAGTTGCTATCCTCTGTTTTCATACATTTTGGAGAATCCTCCTGTTCTCCCATAATGTCTTCAACTGTTGATGGATTTTTTTACTTTGACATGGCAACAATTTAATTATGTAATTTTATTGCAGGCCTCACAAACTGACATATTTGTAACATGAGATATTTTGAAACCTTTATGTAAATCATGGTTTTAACCAAAGGAAGCGAATTAGCAAATATCAGTAATATTCTGCAAGGATTTCTGGTTAATCATATTCCCTTTGATTTATTTTCTATCTGTACTGTACAAGACTGAATGCTGAAATTGAATCACAAATGGTTTCAATGAAAGATTGATTTAAGGTAAGGGAATACAAGTTTATTCGTAAAGCCATAGGACTGTAATAGGAAGACAAAGTAACTGGAGAGAACATAGGCATGCAAAGGGAGAACATGCAAATTCCATGCAGACCGGGATTTGAACCCAGGACCTTTATGATGCTAGGCAACAATCCCACCAACCTTTCCTTTTAAACATAACAGTTGGTTATACACTTTTAAAACCATCTGTATAGAGCAGAATTTGAATGGCATTCAGTTAAGTTGCATCCTTTTTGCCTGCCTGAAAGAAATAGTGAGCGATTGCATGGTCCCTGAATACATAAAGAACGATGAAAATGACTACATATAAAAGAGCATGATTTGCTGAGTATGATGCCCAGTATGTATGATGATTGTTTGGCATGCCTGGGTTCTGAGGTTCCTCGCCTGAGTCCCTCATCTCTCAGTGTACCCATAAGGCCAGAGTAGTATTGTCCTGGTCTTACCACGGTGTGATCTACCTTCAATAGGCAAAGGATTCCAGCTTAGTTTATTTCTCATTTCTTTTTACCTTCTCCCAGTGACAGATGGGACCAAAACTAAGGGAAAAAAATCCTTGAGGACAAAGAAATTAGTGCCTTTTATATGGATCCAGAGCAGCCAAACACCAGGGATGTTTGGCAGGGGTAAGAGAGGAGTTGCAGGCTTTCAGTATCATTTTACCCCTCATTGTTGCAAAAAAAAATTTTACACTACAGTAGAGGAGCCATACAAGCTTGAGTATAATAGAACCTGTCTGACACATTGTTTGTATTGTTTTAGCAAACACAAGAGCTGTACACCTCAATATCAACGGAAGAAAATGCACACACAGACACATATGCTCACATCCACGCATTCACTTTTGGTTATTACTGAGCAGACACACACCCCTGCACCAACACACACTCACACACACCCCTGCAAGCTGGTGATAACTGCTTAGGAGTGTATGCTCCAACAATTGTCAGACTGCCATGGCACACAGAGCCAAGGAAGGAAAGAAGGGGAGGGTGAAGGAGCAAGCTATGAGTGGCATCACAGAGTGGGTACAAGGAGAATTAGACAGGTGCCATGTGGAGTGGTTGGCAGAATGAGGAAAAAAGGTAGACGTTGGTAAGAAGGTGGCAAATAACAACCGAATTGGGGAAGAAGGAGAGATGGAAATGACTTGA
This sequence comes from Xiphophorus couchianus, assembly GCF_001444195.1. NCBI lineage: Eukaryota > Metazoa > Chordata > Actinopteri > Cyprinodontiformes > Poeciliidae > Xiphophorus > Xiphophorus couchianus. The sequence goes on along the minus strand of NC_040231.1, from coordinate 22,502,183 downwards.
AGATTTCTGGAAATGACAAGACTTATAGGAACTATAGGAAAAGACAACGGACTGGGAGGACAAAGGCAAAATGAGTGGAACTGGGAAGGCACCAAGCCAAAGAAAAGATGTGGAAAAAAGGGGGTGATGAAAAGAATCGCAGAGAAAGTGTAGAAAGGGAAGGAGAACAAAAAAAGGCATAGAGGGTGAATGATAATGTGTTGTGCAAGCACCTCCACCTCCACTGAATGCAACACTCCCACTCCCTTCATGGTCTGCAGTCTGTCATCAACACCCATCTCCAAGGACAGTACAGACAGGGCTTTGTCAGGAACTGCACAATAAAAGTCATGCACAATATATGCAAATGGGGATGTCCCCTTGTCTTAATTTTACTTAATTTGCTATAACACCTCACCTCATCTCCCATTATGTTAAGGGAGAAGAGCAAGACTGAGAGTGAAGGGGGATGTTATAAGTCAAAACGAGAGGGACTGAAATGAGATGGTGAGGGACTAAAAGGAGGCAATGTGTGCAGCAGATAATCTGTTGATGGTGTACAGTCAGAAGTCAAACAGCACCCCCATGTGGCTGAAACTTCTGTAAATTATATGATCAAACGCTTCAGAAGTCTTCCAATACTTTATCAATTTATCTGTTTTTTTATTCTCAATCTCTTGCTGCTATCAAAGTAGAATCTTAAAATGCATGTAATTTATAAAGCATAAATAGCATAGAACAGCACATTATTAATATAATATAATATAATATAATATAATATAATATAATATAATATAATATAATATAATATAATATAATATAATATAATATAATTCTAGTCTAGGGTCCTAACTGGGTCACTACAGTGTATGCTATTCTGCTGTTTTCTCATTTGTCCATGTCAACAACTGACCTGCTTTTCCTCTCTCTCTCCTTCCCTTTTCCTCCTCTCCTGTGTAAAACCATTTAGTTTTGGATGAGACAACCATTCAGTTTGTGGAAAAAAGATTGCTGCCCAAGTTCAAAATCAATCACATCGACCTTTGGAAATGTCCGTTTCTAATGTGCTGTGGTGGTGTGTCTGAAAAGCAAAATTCTCTTCTGCTAACCAATACCACAACACAGAAAAGGGAAGAAGAAAGAAAAGCAGATATTCATTAACCTGAAACATTATATGTCAGCATATACTTCTAACATATATTCGAGCTGCCTTTTTACTGTTTCAGATGAAAAGGGGAATAATATGAAACTAAAAAGTAACACCCTGTAAACAGCTGAAAGTTTGCATCCACAGACTTTGATTGCAATATAGCAAAGTGAACTTGTATTTCCTCCTACCATCACACATATAAAACATATATAAGTGTGATGTTTACATGTTCTTTTATAAAACATATAAAATAACATGTTTTGCTGAGTATGATGACCATAGGTGGGTTGTTACCAATTCAAAGAGGAATTTCAAAATGTGTCTTTTGAGAACAGTTTGAATCTTCTCATAAAATTACTGACAGAGACATGCCGTTAATGCGAATGCATAATGCATCAACTTCTGAAAAAGAGATATTTTTGGCAGTAATGGATGCTGTGTTGCTACTCAGGAGAAGACTGTGTGATAATGATTATTTTGATCTTTTTTTTTCATGTTATTCACTTTTGCACTATTGTTTATCTCTAGCTGTTGTTGAAATATGTAACAAAATTTAGCATATGCATTTTCATGGGTTTATGAGTGATCATGAATAATTAAAATCCTAAAACATAAAAAAAAAGTGAATCATAGCTAAGAGTAAAACATTGGATTTGAAAAGTATTCTACCACAGTTTATGACTGCAGTAGCTTACTGAAGGCATGTTTGATTAAACACAAGACAATCATATAAATACCAGATTGCAAAGCAATTTACTAACACCTGCTTGATATATTTCTAAAGTTGCCCACTTGCATTGCATCCATCTGTAGACGGGAGTACAACAGATTTTTCCATTATCGATAAAACACAATCACTAACGTATCTCAGATGGAGTCACTGAGGAATGTAAGGCAATAATTGTGTTGACTGATTGTAAAAGCTGCCTGCACCCCAACAAACCACCAACAAACACAGCGCACACAACACCTTATGTGAAAAATTATAGGAGAACTGATAGATTTATGGGAACAACTCAATCACATTATCCTATGTAAATACCCAAGTCAGCTCACCCTCTCTTTACCACCGGCTCCCAATTCTAAGGTTCAGAAATGCACATGGGGCAAATTAACATTTGCTCTCTTGGTCTGCAAATGGCAGCTCGTGCTTGCCATAGAAATGAAACAGTGGCCACTGCAGGGGAGGAACGGGGAAAATATTTGAGCTAGGAGCGATTAATAATTCCACAGACAGAGCAGTAACATTTGCTTTTAGCGCCCATGGATTGACAGAACTAGCTTCTTAAGGAACTTTTGAATGAAAGCTTGTTTTTTTATTGCCAATTCCATCTTGCACACGGCATTCAGAAACATTGCGTTGACCTGCAATAGAATAAGAAGCTGTACGTTTTTCTGTAGTGAAAGTCTATTTCCTAGGCTATTTTTCTTATTAATAGGAATCAACCTTAAGAGAGACAAAGAGGCTGTAATGTAGTTCTAACAATAACCATCCTTTTACGAAGGAAGGGATTTTTTTTTGTCCTGATTACCATGTGAACAAAAAAAAAGTCTTAATGCTGTTCTTCATTATGCAGAGTCCATAGTTGTAGTATGCTTTAAAAGAATGTAATTATTTGACATTTTCAGCTGTGCATATATAAAAGTATGGAGACACTGACTGATTACCTCATTGCAGAAATGCAATAAATGGTTTGCAGAGCTACTCTGTGGCTCCAACACTAAGTTCATTAAAGCCGTGATCACTCAAAGGGCTAAATGGACAGACTTATTGTTAGAAGAGAATAAGGGACATATTGCTGAAACTCCACAGGCACCACTAAAGGAGCACCTTCCCCATTTGCTGCTCAAGATGTTTGACTCAAGGCGATTCTTGGTGCAGATGGCTTTTCTCTGCTCTGCTGTAGTTTGATCCTGCTGTGGAAATATGCTGTCGTTTTGGAATCCTTCAACGAGACAGACAGACGTTTATAAGAAGAAGAAAAAAGGAGCTGAAAAGGATAGCTTTAAGCACACATCAGACATCGCTCTGTGCTTTAATAAAGCCCCATTTCAAACTGGTGAAATGTGTCATTTTGGGCAAGATGTTAAACAATTATTAGCTGCACTTTCCTGTTCAGTCTTGAGACATCATATGTTCCAAGCTTTTAATCTGAATAATTCAGTGTCCAATATACAGTATGTTGCATTAAAATCTTCTGGATGGTACCATTCTTTCCAGGACTTGAGCTTGTCACCCTGAGGCATTTCTATAAGGACACAAGTACCTGAGAGGGAAGATGTTCATTTTAGCAAGGTTTTACCTTGCTTTTGTTAAATATTTTAGAAATTACTTAAGTACTTTTGATGTTTTATTCTTTAAAGCTATCTCAGCAATGCAGAACATATATGCTAGTTCTTAATAATACACACATAACCACCCCATAACACTTGGATTTTACAGCTGCTGAAATCAAAACAAAGTGTTTTAAAGCCTAGGAATCACTACTACCAAATAGGTTTTTCAAAGCATAATTGCTGTGAAAAATGTAATCACTCAAAGTAAATACAGTATTAAAACAACTGTAGCACATCTGAATTATTCTATTTGATTAAATTGCTTCATATCACCAGTTCACAAAAAACCTCATCTTGGCATTTTACACAAAACAAAGTGATTGTCTCTGATTAATTCAAGCATCTATATGAAAGAAAGACAGCTACATTTAAATTTAAAACACTTCAGCTTCACTTTGCAAAAACTATTTTTATTGGCAATGAATTTGCGCTAATGTGGGAATACAGCTGAAAACAGCAACGTTAGAATATTGAGATTGGCATTTTCTCAATAATGCAAAATTGGAAGAATATAGCCTATTTTTATCACTTAGTACATTTAACACTAAAGACTCTTCATTTTGCCACCCAGCCAAGACATGAAATTTAAAAGCTGATGTGTTGAGAGTTGTCAGCCCGAGTTGTGTTGATCAGACGTTTCAGAGCCCCACAGCTGTAAAATCAGTTGTGACATTAGCAGCTACAGTAGTTGTCACAGTGCCAATTTCAACCTTTCGTTGAAGGCAGAGAGAGAAGTGCATGTGAGAGCAGGTGAGAGAAAGAGGTGCAAGAGCTGCTGCGCGAAGAGATGTGTGAATGACTACGTGAGTACTGTAAGTGTTAGGGCAAAATAAAAGTTTAGCGTTTTCCACTTTAATATCAATTGATCAGCTAATTTCAAAAGGCTTGATGCCTCTCTGCAACAGTACTGACTGAGGTGGTGTCTAACTTACAAATTTCAGGTTGAGGAAAACAGGTCTGCCAAATCCACGTTCTTGCGCTCCAGTAGACTGTGACTGACTGAGCTATTTCATGAGCCACAAAAGGTGGTCGATTTCCTGTTGTTATTGTTGTTGTAGGCCTACCTGGTTGTCATTCACGTCAGCAACTAGTCAAGCGTACTCAACTTCAAGGAGAAGTAGCTCCTTTGATGTGAGTCCAGAGCTGCTGCTGATTAAAAGAAAAAAAAAAAGGAAACTTGAGCATATGTGCACAAAACTACTTCCAGCATACAAACTGCTTTGCATGATACAAATCATTTGTTGCCGAAAATGTTCATTTTAACTATGCAATACCAGAAAATCTGGTTCCCAACTTGTCCTCTTACAATGCTTTATCTCTTTACGCCACTCTTCTTCATTAGATTGAATATATTTGAAGTCTTGTGAGGAGCAATAATTGACAGAGTCAGTTGAAGCGTCACCTCACACATTACTTTGATTGCTGGTGACTGGAGTGAAAAGTCCCACTTAATCCGCTGGACTAATTTTCATGTTGGCACAGTTTGAAATGAATGAGGTTACTTTCTCAACCGTGTCTATTTGGCATTTTGGTGACTCCACATTGAAGGACAAGGCAGCAGAGGGTCTGGTAATGCCCGTCCAGCAGCACATAGCAATGCTGGTGCCAAGAATGAATATGTTTTACACAGTCCATAGCTAAACCTGTTCAGAGCAGGTCAATGGCTCAATGCACATGTGTTCAATATTCGTCTGGTCTTTACTTTGGCAAAGTAAGACCAAAACAAATCTCCAGTTTTGTCAAATATATATTTATTTATGTTTTAATGGTTTTTGTACTACTGCAGTTATTGAACATTGTAGTAGAGATTACTGAAAGATTCAGATATATTTAAGGTGGATATATAATTCTAACATAACATGAAACATGCAAAATGTATATTAAGGTAATTTTTTTATAACAATGAGTATTTTCATTAAAATATATGGTCAAATATAGCTTCAATTAAAACTGAACATTTGTGTGTCAAATAGAATCATGAGTGTTTTAATTAAGGTCCCTTTTGGAAATAGGAAGTAGCAAGAGAGTTTTCATTTAACTTTTTATTTAAAAAGGTCTAGAGTAGGATTACAACATAAATCTCACCAATTGATAGGCCGTTCAAGATCATAGCTTTAAGCTGATTAAAATCTGTAAGTCCCTTGGCATGTCAAAAATAATGATAAGAGAGCTTAAGGTTAGTAAAGAATAACACTAGGAATGATGAATAAATATACAAAAATATACACCAACAACAAAGCAGGCAACTGCATCTTTCTCTCCTTCATTCACACATATTACTAACAGAGAAAGAAGATGTGGGGTATGAACAGCCAGTGTTTTGTAACTGATAGTATTATTTTCCTTTTTGAAACAAGTGAGGTTATGTGAGGTTATGAACTAGTGCCTCAGTTGACAAGTTTCAATGTTACTTCACCCTGGACCATATGGAATAAAAAAATAAATACCTGAATAAAATAAGTAATAAAAAAATCTCTTGCTTCCCAAGATCCATAAAATAACACAATCCTGCTATCTTAAACAATTGAAACTCAAAAAATCCTCAGTGCAGACCTGGCTTATTCTCTATTCTTGCCACACAGTATGCAGTTTTTGTTTTGGACTTAGAAAATTAAAATATGGAGTCACAGTTTATCAAAAAACTACATTAGGTGCCCATCATGCATTCAAATATGTATGGCACGAGATAAGAGTTATTGAGTTAAAGCTTGGTAGTTAGTATTTGGTGCATGCATTTGCTGGTTGTTTTAGCTACATGTAACTTTAGGCTTTTGAGAATGATTTTAACATCCAAGAAGTGACGACTAAATTATGTCTGTGGCAAAAACTCCCAGAAAAGGCATAATGCAAATATGTCATAATTACTTAATTTGTGCATGATATATTGATAATGTACTAATTTGTTGTCCAAAAATTGTATTGTTGGTAGCATTTATAATTTAAAATACTTCAGTTACTTTCTTTCTTTCTTGTCTTTCTTTTCCCCTGTCTGTCATCTACTGCTTTATTTGATTCAATGTAAAAAAAAAAGGAAAACAACAGCTGAGTGCTTGAAACATCCTACTGAGACTAAAACCGCCTCATTTCCGATGGTGTCCTAGAAAAATAAATCTCATTATAATTTCTAACATCAAGACAATCTGCTTTGGAATAACAAAATTATGAGTAAAGCTAAAAAAAGACTTTAAAATAAACATATTGGGAAATCAAAACAACTCAACACCATACATATGCATGTGGTGACTTCAATGAGATGGAGCAAATGCTCTTCGATATCGGGGGATAAATGAGTGCATGTTGAAATCTTTTGAAAGTTTGCAAATACAATTCACAGTGTTGTTTTACAGTTTCAAGTTAAGCTCAAAGAGGAAGAAAATGTTTATCAAAATATGACTGATAAAATCTCATTATGTCTAGAAATACACATCAAAACACAAACATATGTCATCAACATCCATGTAAAAAAATGGGACACCTTTTTTTGACTGTCAGTAACAGAAGGCTCAGTTTTTACTATGTAACACACTATTTAAGCTAATTCTGTTTTGTAAGTGACTGAAGCGCTTCACGAGCCCTGAATCTTCTTTATTTCCCAATCAAATTCTTATTATCAAGCTGTCAGGGGTTTAATTTCATCTCCTCTCTTGATCTATGTGGAGTCGCCAAAGGTGGGAGGAATTGAAGTTATTTTGACACCTTATCTAATGTTAATTCTGCTGAAAACCTAAAACTACAAATTGATCATGTTAATGGCACTCTGTTGTTGTGATCAGACATGCACAAAAGAAAAGAAAGTGCAATTTGCTGTAATGCCGTTTCAGGCTCAGAGAATTACCATCTTCAATGACTTTTTGGTGTATATTGCAGTTTTTAGTATTAGCATATTCTCATAGAGTCCTTTGCAGGGCTTAGATTAGGCTCTGGAAATTTTAATTCTTCCTTCAGTGCATTAACAGCAGCACATTTAATGTAGGCTATAAAACTGTACTTAATTATTTTGGGGCATATTCTTGGTTCAAGAGTCATTGGATTCATACAGTACTAAAGATGAAGTACAATGGAAAAAGAATTACACCGTGTTATACAGATTTTCTTCTTTTTTGCATTTTTGTCACATTTAAATGCTTCAGATTTTTAAAGAAATCATATCTAGCCAAACATATATAAATACATAATGCAGTTTTGAATGATTATACCACTTGTTATAAAAACAAGCTTTACAACTCACACTGTTCTTGTCTCTGAATGCACAACATGCAATCTGCCCCAATTTATCTGAAAAGCTGAGTTCAGTTTAGCAGCCACTCCTAAGTTTGATCACTGATCAAACAAATCATAAATGTGACTTGTCTCACAACAGTAATTAGGCTAAAATATGTCAAAAGCAAATCATCATTGCTCAGGAGGGATTATTATTATTGTTATTTTAAATGTTTTACTTGTTACCTATAAGTGTATTAAGTGCAGGACCAGGTCTTTTGCTTAGCATAGCCCATACTGGTGCCATACATTTCCTCATTATCCTCCCTGCTCCGCACTTTGTTCTGTGGGACAACAAGTTCTGCTACAACTCTTTGACTTCAAGTAAGATTTAACCCTTTCCAGACTGATAGATCTAGATTCAGGCTGTTCATCACAGCTGGTCGGGAATCTGGTTTTTCATCTTGTGGAGAAAATAAGAAATTGTGCTGAGCCCTCCTAGAGGCTGGCCTAACAGAATGACTTCAAGATTACATCAAAGATTCATCCAGAAGATCACAGAAGAACCCACAACAGCATCTAAAGCACTGCAGGCCTCACTTGCCACAGTTGTCTTATTGCTCATGATTCAGCAATAAGACAGAGATTGGGCAAACAAGGCTTTCATGCAGGGTTCCAAGGTAAAGACCCATGCTGCTCAAAAACAATATCAAAACCCAAAAACGACTTTGTGATCTCCGAGACTTTGGGGAAAATATTCTGTGGGCTGGCAAGATACAAGAAGAACTATCTGGAAAATGTGTGTCCCAGTACATCTGGCATTTCAGAAAAAGATCAACAAGTGACGATCAAACACGTTGGTGGTAATGTAGTGGTCTGGGACTGCTTTGCTGCTCCAGTATCTTGACAGACCACCAATCTATCAAAGTAGAAATTAAATCAGTATTTGAAAACCAATTTTTCTTTTTTTATTTACTTGCTATATCTTAAATATTAGAATTTTCAAACAAAAACAAAAATAGAAAATAAATTGTAACCATTCAAATGTAAATTAACTCACATAAATATTTAAATCTTGCAAAAAACTAAACCCTATCATGCATTCTATCCAGTCAGTACTGGGATTGCTGTTTCTAAGTAAAAAATGAAAATTTATCGGATCACCACACTTCACCAATAAAGCTCACCCCTGGCCAATCTGTCTGTGGGGTTAACAAATCAGCAGTAAGTCTATCAGTAGTAATTTGTGTGTGTCTGAGCCTGGGGAGATGAGCCCCTTGCCATTTCTAAAAGCAAGTATTGGGCACAGTGTCTAAAAGTCTTTGAAGACTGGCTGAGTGCATGTTTAAAATTGTAATGCATGGTAATGGACAGGATAGCTTTAGAAGTTTCACATAATCAATAGATGTCATTGCATCAAGCTACGAAATACTCTGACTAATTTCCTTTAGACCACCAGTGTTAGGAAAATAAAGACCTGATTAAAGCACGGCTTCCAATTGCTTTTGAATAATACTAAAAAAATAAATAATAAATAAATAAATAAAAAAAGAGAAGAAATAACACCCAGTTCTTTATTCAACATTGGTGAACAATTACCAGCATCCCATAGTAACATCAATTTTAATTTGTAAAGAAAACTAAAATCCAGGTTTTGGCCTTTCTAAATATTAAGAAGTCTATCTTTTGCTTTGGTTGTTAGATATGCATTTATATACAGTTTGCATTCTATTCACTTAAGCATAATCACATTGACATAAATCTGAATTACAATTCTGACAATATTTATACTTTTCTAAAATTCTGTTGTTACTGTGCTAAAATTAGATCTTTCTATTTTGTTTCTGACTCAACATTGATATGGACATTTTTATATTTAGATTCTAACTTGTCTCACTTTAGTGACTCATTAGTAACACAGAAACCCAATCAAGGTGCTTCAGTGGATAAAACCCATGATAGGAATTTAAATGCAAAAAGAATGTGTGGGCATTACACCTGCTGTCAACCTCCTGCAGACTCAAAAGTGGCTTATCTTTCATTCAGAAATTAATCACATCTAAGAACAATTTTGAAACTTATTTCAAAGACATGGGTGCATGAGCATGCTTTGCATACTAGCAAGGTAAATAAAGGCTGTTTTTATAAGACAAAATACTTCAGCAAAACATGGCTCCCTTAGAATAAATGCAACAATACTAAGGACAGTTGCAGCTGTTTTGCCTCTAGACAAACTTAAGTGTATTACATCGTCTTTGAATGCATTGAGTGTACTGTCTTCGCAATAAGCCTAGAGGGTTTTTTTCCTTTCATTTGTGATTCTTGTCACATTTATAGTATATTTAGCTTAAACAATTATTACAGAACTTTCTTCATGGCCACAGTGGACTATTTGAGATTATTGTCTTGTTATATGAATCTGAATTGTAAGCAATTGACCAGTGATGCAGACAGAATTTTGCACTGCGAAAAAGAAGAGCAGTATCGCACCTTATCGAATAACTTCTGCCGCATATGTATTAATAAGACAGATGAACAATAAACTCTCTGAAACTTACCAGGGCTTAAGCTAATTATATGTGACTTAATGGTTTATTTATTCATTCAATCATGATAATGTATTATCCATCTGAGAAATGGAGCTTCATTGGTCCCTGCCCACCCCCCGGGGCAGCAGATGTTTCAGAGCCCATATGGTATCTCTTTCTTCTCCCTCTCTGCACTTTCAACATTTGTTGTTATGGTGGAATTGCGTAATGAGCTCACTAAACCAATTTAATAAGGGTTTGAGTTCTCCATTATGTGGCCAGACTCAGGTTCAGTGATTTGGGAAGACCCCAGTATCATATTACTCCCTCTTTTTTCACAGTGAGAGGAGTCAATTTAGGCCCTATGCTGGAGTCGTTATAGGCATGGACAACTGAAAACCATATCATTGTGGAGACCCGCGATAGACCGAAGGTCTATCGCGGGTGCTGTTTACCCTGCATGCCGAGTAAGAACTACAAGAGGAAGATTGAATGGGAATGTCCTGTTGCAAGGAAGACTAAAATATATTTCTAAAGTAAAACTGTAAAATATGAATCCCTGAACATGACAATGAGATCAAACATTATATGTCAGTTTGTTTTGTTTTTGTTGCACATTTTGTAGTTTGTATTTAGGGACTCTCTACAGTAAACAACCTTTTAATATCATGAGTACATAAATTTTTGTGTGCTGTGTTTGTTTTTGTAGGAGTCTACACCACCCCAAATAAACCACCAAATTATTACCTTGAGCTTTTCTATAGAAAGTATGTCAAATTTTAGACTCCATAGTTGAAACACACACAAAAAAGGGCATGGGTTGATCAAATGATTCCTGGAAATAAAGTTCAGTAATTTATAGTCGAGACGTGCCTTTAGTTTTTATTTCACATTGAAGGGACTGCTGTCGGCTTGAGGTCATCTTGGGAGGTCATCCTTGTGAAAGAATTAAAATATTAAAACAAAATCTCTGATTGTGAGCTTAATTTTTTTCATCACCAAACAGGCATAAATGAACAGGAAAAAATACAATTAATACGCTTTTTTTAATGAGTTTGGACAATACAAAAATATTAAAACTCATTTTCTTAATTGCAGTTTAAGCCAGATAGGGAAAAGGTTCACTTTTTACATGTGGAAAATGCTGTGTGAGGGCAAAATTTAAATTGCTTGCACAGTGAGATGCAGGGTTTCAGAAGCCATTGTGTCATTGTACTGTATATACAGCAGTGCTCTCTGACCTATGACAAATATCAAGCAGTGTTCGAAATTATCTTGTAAAAGACATTTTAAAGAGTTTATTTTCTCTTTTGACCAACCATCAGCATTTACACAACTGTCACCTTTTTCTCAATATTCTTACTTATTTTTAAACAGGTACAACAGCACAATTTTCTTGCTGTGCATTTCTTGTTGTACTGGTATCTCTAATGTGATCTGCAGTAGCGAAAAAAGAAGAAAAATAACCTGTCCACCCTCCTCAATAGTGCAGTTTTTAAAAAGTTACTAATGTATTTCATCATTTTTGTATCACTTTCAAAATTGTATAATATTGACAAAGCTGTACAGACATACAGCAGAAATGTAATTTAAGTGGTATCTAGTGGATAGCTGAATTGCCTCATAATTTCAGTTGACCTGAACCATGTGGAATGAGAAGTAAATCTGAGCAGGGCTGAAATAAACTGAATATGTAATCAGTACATGTAATCACCAAGTTGATGTAATATTGCCGGTCATCACACAAGTTTCTGAGACTTAAAGTAGTTATGATATTTGGCCTGGCACTAGTTAATGTTTTATATTTCTTTCTTTTTTTTTGCCTAAGGCAACATCAATATATTTCCAGGGGCAAGTGTTATCTGAATTCCTAAAGCAATGCGTGTGACTACATTAGCTCATTATTTAAGGTATCTGACCTCAGACTCTTCTTTACAGGTGAAATTATGTGAAGCTCGAGTAATCTTGAAAAGTAACAAAGTTTTGCCTATAAATAAAAAAAAGAAGAAACATGGTTGTTTAAAAAGAGCTTGTGAGCCAGGCAAAACTTACATTTACTTAAATAAGGAGATATGATTGTCTTCATCAGGCTTTAATTCATATCTTTAGAAAATTCTTCCTGTTTTTATTTACAAAATCTCACATTTACCTATTACAGGACAAATTGTAAACTTAGATATTTATTGTTACACAATTTTCTAAGCATTATTTAGGGTTGAACTTTTAGCATTAAAATGAACAGAAAGCCTAATATTGTAAAACTAAATTTTGGGTAATCAGGATGAAAAAGTTTATCTCTCTAATGTGTTAAATAAAACACTTTAAACTAAAACAGACTGGATGTGTTAGTTTATGTTTACAGATAAAAGTTTAGATGTATTCAGCGGTTGTAGATGGTTGATTGAGTTTAGCGTTGGACATGCATTGCTATGTATTTTCCTCTAACAAATCTGAACCACTCACTATCCAGAGGGTTGAGCAACATTTTTCTCTTTTAAATGTAATGTCACTTCCAAGTTTCTTCAAAAGGGCTAAACTCTCTGTGAACACCCTTCTGCTGACTTCACTCACTGGTAGTTTCTCAGTGACTTTGAGGTTTCTCCTTTTAGTTTTTTTTTTTTTTTTTTTTTGTGGTAGGAGTTGGGGAGGGGGTCAGCAGCCATAGCTAAGTAGCAAATGTCCTGCAAAGCCCCTAAAGAAGCATTGTGTGCTTCTTTGCAGCCGTTGGATGTAAGCCAGATCGACTGTATTAACTGTTGAAAAATGGAGCAAGTGAAAATAGAGTACAGTGTCTCAACTTGAAGGCCAAGGGACAGGGAATAGAAAATGCAGTGCAGCACTGCACAAAGCTGGACACCCGGTCACCTTAATGATCCAACGTTGTGTCCTTGTTTTAGATTTCCATGTGCAGATACAAAGACAAAGAATGTCTCCTGAGAGTACCTTGATCTGTCTTACCTTTAGGACATTTCGGCATATGGAAGGACTGGAGACTGAATGCTTTAAAATCTGCAATTATTTGATAAGCAGCACTACCACCTGAGCCGCCACAGCTGTTGCATGTCATGTGTCACGTCTCCACAAATGAACCAAGTCCGTGTTCAAAGTTCACACATTCTTCACTGTCACTGCAGCACTCATCACAGCTAAAACCATCCCTTTGGGTTTTCACCCATTCGCTTATGAGGGCTCATTCCACACCAGCAAAGGTTCAGATGGCTTCCAGTCCTTGCACCAAGATTTCTCATCTACAGGTCTTTGATAATTCATCATCTGTCAATACATTGTTTACTGTTCCCACTAAATATTCTCTCCTGTGGAATTCATTTGTGCGCAGGCTGTCTTCCCATTTTTATTAGAGATGTCCTTGTTCTGTCATCCAGCCATATTACTTACCAGTGTTATGCTGATGACAATGAACCTCACCTTTTCTCTCCCCCTGGCAGTATACTGTGTGAGGCATTCATTTGCAGAAGCCACATTGACATGTCAGTGAACTTCTCCTCTGAAGGCTGTTTCTGCCCTCTGTGAGATCTTTCCTTCATGACTAACAACTCTACTGTGACCCCAGCTGCCTGTCAATAATTTTACTGTAATTCCCAACAACCAGCTGTCATTCATCAAATATTTCCTCTCGCAAGTCTATCTCATACCTATATTTCTTAGTACTTCACATCAGCCAGGATTAAGACTCCCAACGAACAGAGCCCACTTTTTCTTCTTCTTTATCTTTTCCAGGACCCTTCATTTAGGCTTCAGAAACTTTTAATTTTACATCAGTGTAGCAAATTACCTTATCATCCAATCGTTAAAAAAGATCAAGCTTTACTTTTCCTTTGAGATTACTTGAAAATGTCCATTCTTCTTTTATGGTTGCTTCCTAAGTTAAATGACTTTCTGCATGAAATGGAGTAAATTACCTTCTTCATGGGCGATAACTGTGTGCATTTGTGCATGCAAGTATGTCAGGTGATGTCTATCAAGAAACCCCAAGGATTGGTGAAAGGTTTTGACACAGAATTACCCCTTAAAACCAAACATCAAATTGGTAACAGTTACAGTAGACTGCACAGTACTTAGGGACAGCCTCCCAAAGCCTTCTTGTACATTTCCTCATCCTTACATTGCTGCTTTTTCCCATGTTTCATTTAGTTTTTTTAGCATCACTTCATTCTCTTATAGCCTAAGGGCAAAAGGTAAAAGGCAGATTCATCAGACCAAAGCCCATCGCTGCAAAAGGCTTTCAGCTCCACCAATTGAACCCACATGCAGCAGAGCTGTCAAGCTATGCTGCTGAGCCATGTGAAGGACCAGTGAAGGGGAAGGAAAATGCAGACGCCATTACTGTCTGTTTATGCCACTAGAGGAGAGAAGAGAGGAAAAACAGGGTCATTGAGCAGAACAGAAAGGGAATTGTGCTGTGATGCAAACAAAGAAAGACTAAGATCAAAAGTCTGTTGTCCTAAGATAATCAGATCCTTTAATTTCATTGTGTGTTGTACTGGCTGGTCATTTTTAATGTTTTGTAAAAGATAATTTTTTCTGAAAATGTCATAAGTACAGGTGCATAGTTTGGATCATATATAAACCTAAATCCGTCTCTGATGTGAAGTACTCACTACAGTGACTAATTTATTGCAGGAAAGCATTATATGGTCTTTTACTTTTAAGAAGGGCCATTTCTTTTCATTTGTCTGAACCAATATAACTTGAATTTAATCACAACCATTTCTCTGCGAGAAGCAGACTTGCAGGCGTAACTGATTGCAAGTAATGGCAGCGACTGCATAGTGGTATTGTGTTCTCTATGTGTTGTAGCATCTGCAGTGTTCAATAGACTATTTGTGGCAAAGAAACCAAGTGAAAGGAATAGGTCTTGTGAGTTACATAAAGTGGGACTCATCTGAGAAAATGCAGTCATCATGGCTAACAGCATTGTTTTA
Organism: Xiphophorus couchianus; assembly: GCF_001444195.1. Lineage (NCBI taxonomy): Eukaryota > Metazoa > Chordata > Actinopteri > Cyprinodontiformes > Poeciliidae > Xiphophorus > Xiphophorus couchianus. The sequence continues at coordinate 22,487,046 of NC_040231.1, read as the reverse complement.
GATTTACACCGGTGTCTTAGGATTGTGTTTTCTCTCTCTCAAGATGTGTTTGTGTCAAACTCTCTTGCATTATGGTAGCAACTCAAAAGAAATTCAATCTGATCCCTGCTTTTACTGAAGGTCTTTTTATTGCATTCTGCATTGTCAGAAATAACCAGACCGACCTACATTCTCTACATTATCAGGATATTTTGCTGTAAGAAACATTCCTCACAGGAAAATGACCTCTATAACATTGAACAGTAACGTTGTGTATGAATGTAGAGGTGGGCATGTAAGGGAGCTGTGCAGAATAACAAGTAATGTATTATTGTTGCATTTTTTAATTGATATTTTTTACTTACCTACACATTTAGGTTTTTAAGTGGTGTAGCTTTTGTGCTCTAAAATAATGTGCTATATCTAGGGAAGGTTAAAAACTGTGTAATCCAATAAACTAATCAAAAGTCTTGATGTGCGGAGTTTGGTGGATGTGGATTTTGATGCACATGTAAGGTTTGAGTTGAGCCAAAGTCACATTATAAATTCCGAGTTATCACGTAGAAGAGGAGATGAAAAAGTTGCTTTTTGCCAGTTTAACTAACAGATATCTTCACAAACTTACTTTAAAATAACTGGACCAGTTAAATAATGTGATTTGTAAATATTTTTGGTAATGTCACAAAATATCTTCCTGATCCTCAACTGAATTGGGACCTGCCTTAAGAAATATGCTTAGAACATAAATATTCAAATTTCTGATTTGAATATTTATTAAAATCACATAGTTTCTCTTCTGCTTGGTACACTTTTTAAATGTTTCTCTGACCTTGCTGTGAAGTTTACATTTGGAGTTTTGTTTGAAGACTTATTAACTAACTCAGAGTTGTTATAGACCACCACAAGTTTCTAGTTTGGGCATTCAAATACATCAAGTTGCCTGAAGGCATCTTGAGAAGCATGCCCTGTTAAGAGGCTGTGTCCAAACGGCCTTCTGACTCTGCAGGAAAGCAGATGGTTTTTAATAATGCCCCACTCCCAGCTTCATGCCCCCCAGCATGCAAGTCGCACAAACACACTTTCATAAAAAGCCTCACACACACTTACACACTAACTTGCAATTCTTTAGCATTGTTTTAGCAATCATTAATAGCCTAAGTGTAGCTGTAGTTTGCTCATAATTTTAAATCTGATACTTTACATAGGTGATTTTTCCTCTGTTATAGCTCTTCTCTGTTACTTCAAATTGTAACTTTTAAAAAATATATATTCACAAAAGTAAGTTCAGTGTTGACTTGGATATTACTGTGCTGCAGAGTTAAGTCAAGACTTTCAATCTTTTCCAAAACAAATCCTTCACACTAAAAAAACAAAGAAATTCTAATTACCACTGTATTTTAGATTGCCTTGATCAATTATTGCTTCATTCTGACAATAATAACAACATTGTGCAATGTAAAATTATGAAGTTTATTCAGAGGATTGTATCATCTGCTGAACACAAAATCAGTAAATAAATAAGGATAAAAAAATATTCATCTGTTAATATACAGAAAGTCAGGGTTAGGGGTAGGGTTAGGAATACTCTAACCCTACGGGTAACCTAATGTTGACAATATCATAATCAACATAATAATCCCTAATGATATACATATTTTTTATTTGACTTCCCCTTATATTTTGCCATCTGGCTACGAACTGTACACATGCACAATCTAAAATGCAAAAAATGTGTTGTATATATACTATATATATATATATATATATTACTGACTAATGTTTTTGACAAAGGACATAAACTATCCTCAATATCTGTTCACCCAATAATGGGTGCAGATGTGTTTGTGTCACTGTCATTAATTATAGCTGCTGGATCTCAATTTCTGGCAGAGAGCTGGTCATTAACAAACTGCCACGCAATCACCTAACATTGTGGACTGTCAGTAGTTACAGTTCCTATAAAAAGAATTCACTAGAAGTTTTAGCATTTGTATTGCTTTTACAAATCAATCACAATCACAATAAAAGTACCGGTAGGCTTTTGACCAAAAAAGTTTCATATGTTAAAGTGAAAACAATTGAATGACAATTACATAACTATACTGCCCTTTAACGTAACTGACAGCAGTCCAGCCAACTGGTGCTAGTAGTTTCACAATGAGTGGAATGGAGTATATATTTGCCTGTGTCTGGAAGATTCACTCACTGGTTAACCAGTATTGCTGGCTAAGAATACAGAATGAAGACAAAAGTAAACTCCAAGCAAATCAGAAATTTTTTATTATATAACAATTTTATACTAATAAGTATAAGACAAGGCATGGCTAGAAAACAAAGCTTTACGGTGCTGAACAAGTCTCTTATCAAGACATGGAAGGAATATATGCCACAGCTGTCAATCTGTACAGTTTGGATTGTCTTCACAAACTAAGTGACTTTGTGAAAAGGAGATTAAAGAAAGCAATAAGAAAGCCACCGTTGATTAAATGCATTTCAAGGCTAGACTTGAATTCGTTAAAGGGCATGTGGGAAACTCCATATAAGAAAATTCTTTGTTCTGAGCTATTTGGCCAACATACACTGTATATCACCAAAAACACACCAACCCCACTGTGATTCATGTTGTTGGCAGCATTATGATGTGGGTATGCTTCTCTGCAGCAGACCCTGGAAGACTTATAGAGACAGAAGGTAAAATGAATGCAGCAAATTATAGGCCAATCCTAGAGGACAATTTATTTTCATCTGCAAGAAAATATGTCTTTAGAAAACATTTATTTTCCAACAGAACAATGACCCAGTTAAAACTACACAGAAATACCTTGAACAAGGCGGATGTTTTAAAGTGCCAGAGTCAAAGTTCAGACCTCAGTCCAATAAATAATTTGAGTCAGGACTAGAAAAGGGCTGCTCATAACCATCCCCACACACCCATACGGAGCTTGAACAGTTTTGCAAGGAAGAATGGAGTAAAATTGCAGCTTTGAGATATGCAGCCAAATTGAGATGGCAAACTATGTGCTTTAATCGTAGCCAGGGTGCATCTACTAAATGCTGACTTGTAGGGGCTGAATATTTTGCAATTATTTTATGTGAAATGTTTTTGTTATTATAAATCAATTTTTCCTTTGACATTGAGAGATGTTTTTGTATTTTTATTTTTTTTTGTTAAAAAATATTTTTTTTGTTGCACAAGATTGATTTGTAAAAGCAATAAAAGGCGCAAAACATTCAATGGGCTTAATACTTTTAATAGGCACCGAACAAAAGCTGTTTTGTTCTGATTAGAAACTTCTTCCATATAGATTCTTGCGAATGTTATGAACACATCAATCACCATCGAATGAAGCACAACTAATATTGTTTTGACAAATACAAAAATGCATTAGAGAGTCTTGTATAACAGAATACCATTGATTTATTACTTCCCACAATGTAAATTTTTGAAAGCTATCACTATGACCTTTGTTTGCAAAGACTGAAAAAAATTAATTCATTGCTAGTAGTGGGTGGATTTTTAACAACCAAGTAAAAAGGGGAATTAAAGTAAGCTGTACTCCAAACACCAATGACAATATCAAGTAGTGCAAATGTGGTTCCTTCCTAGGACACTTACATTGTCACAAATCATGATTGATGTAATTTCATTTCTTTCTTTAAAAACATAAGTACTTAAAGTTGAGATTCAGTTTCTTTTACATTTTCCATAGTATCTTAAATGATTGTTACCTGCGCACGTCAATTTTTGGCAAAAATCCCTCCACGTCAGACAACAAATTCATCATAGATTTTGACATGATCATTTCCAAATACTAATCTATTGTCCAGTGAACAAGTCCAGTGATCCATTTAATTCTGCATTTAATAACAGGAATATAAAGAATGCAGTGACCAGAATGCAGTGGCTTGCCTTCTACAGATCAGCAGAACCAAAGGAAAAGAATGTTTCATGTAGCAATTCATCATTTCCTTGTCAAATGAAAAACAAACGTATTCTGTTGCTGATGACAGAGATTAATGTCATGTCCTCGCTTTGAAGTCAAAGCCAATTCTTTGCTGTTTCTCTACTCTGCTCACACCAAAGGTGTAATATAAATACTGTGCAATCTTAGAAAATCAATTATGAACAAATCACAACTAGAAAAAGCTAGACATGATTTAAATAGGGCATGCAACTTTCTGTTACTTGATATTAATGTAAAAAATATGATTTACTTCTAGCATATAATGACACCTCACCTGCACTTTAAAAGTCTTTAGACAAATGCCTACTGAACATCTTGAAGGCTCTGTTATCCAGTCTATACTTCTGTCATTAAACATTATAATTAAACACACCAAGCTGTTTGTGACAGAAAACTCACTGCACACACACTGAACACTCTATCCCCACAAAGAAACAAGGCAATGATAGAATCATGCTTTCAGGATGCCTTTATTTAATAATGTCAGAAAAGTGCCAGAACCTGTAAAAAGTAAACCAAAAATAAACTAATAAGAGTTGTCAAAATAATTAGTCATTGATCATTACTGGAAAAATGTATAATTCAAAGATACTCTTTTGCATCAAAATCGATAGGTTCACATTTTAGCTGTCACACTTTTTCTGGCAGCAGTGCTACAATCACAGGGACACTCGGCTTATTGTTGTATCAAAACAATAAGCTACTGGAAGTTTTAAACTTTTCTATCATGTCTAGTACATCCAGCAAAAACTACTGTAATACCTTTAAGGTATCCACATCATACTATTCAGATGTGCTTTCATAAAAATTCTGAAATCCTTCCTCTTCATGATTATACTGTACAGTACTTGTGTTGATCTGTCACATTAAACCTCAACAAAATGCAATGAAGTTCGTAGTTATAAAACAACAAAATTTGATCATATTCAGGGGATGTGAATATTACAAGATTATAATTTGCACAATATAAAATATTCACAATATTTTGCATGTTATATACAGAGATTACGGCTGTTTCAATGTTAATGTTATACAAAAAAGTTTTATTTATATCAGTTACAAAAATGACAGCTAAGATTGGTGCCATATCAATCAGAGGTAAGTTTATTAGAAATGTGTCCCTTTTTAATTAGTAACATTTAAATGTATATATAGAGAGACAAACATGGAATAAACAAAAAATGAGGAATGAAATTGTTCAAATTGTTGTGTTTTAAAATAATGATCAAGGTTTGAAGACAGCATTATAAATCACTCAGCATACAGCAACATACAGACAGCATTATCACATGCAATGTGATGGAGTGCATGTTTTTTACTAACCATCAACAACCATCACTGCTCCCAACAAACCCTGTAAGTTATTTTCTTCTATTCGTTATGAAGTACAACTGACATTTGGCACAACTAACAGATTTTTCGTTTGCCTCCATCCACTCCAATGTTTGTTGTCAGCAATTTAAAGAAGAGCAATGTCAAAGGATGAAAAGTGGCAAGAAAACCCCTCTCTCTGAATTCTCAAATCTCTTCTTGACAACTCCATGGAAGCAGTAGTGCCTGGGTGGCAACAACTGTCGCCTGTCTGAACATGTCTTTCTAGATTTTTTTGCCAGCTGGAGATGACTGACAACACTTACCACCCACTTTGCAATGTTTCAGCACATAATGACGTGACTGATGTGACACTGACGTGTCTAGATGAGCAAAGAATGTTATGTGGTACCATGTTGTCAGTCATGCTTAAATGAGCTAAGAGGACAGTGCATTACCTCTTTGATCTATGTGGAATTAAAAAAGCCCAAAGACCAATAGAACCTTTTCCACAACAAATCCTTCACACTAAAAAACAAAGAAATTCCAATTACCAATGTATTTTAGATTACCTTGATCAATTATTGCTTCGTTCTGACAATAATTACAACATTGTACAATGTAAAATTATGAAGCTTATTCAGTGAATTGTATCATCTGCTGAACACAAAATCAATAAATAAATAAGGATAAAAAATATTTATCTGTTAATATACAGATAAATATATTAACAGATATATTATTATATTTTAATAATATTATTAAAAATGCGAATGAGGACACAATTCCACTGGTGGATGTTCATACAGATTACTGTGAACACCATGGTAACCTTGATGTACTCGTGATTACACACAAAATGATGTCACAACACTCTGCAGTAATGTGAGCATTTCATTAACTCTTTGGTGGTCATTTACGACACCACATTTTCAACAGCCTTTGATGTAATGATAGATGCGGATAGTAAAACTTTTCTGTAGAAGTCAGTGGGTAAAAAAGTGATAAAAAAGTAGTGTAGTACATGGAGTTGCCCAGTCACCCTTAAATTGGCTACTGGCAAGGGATTATGTGGCAACCCATCACCCCTTCTCGGGTCCCCCAGTCATTCCATTTAACATACGCATATACTAAACACTTTGAATTTGTTTTATTCAGAAAGAAAAACAGTCATCAAAACGCAAATTACCTAACAAACAGAAGCATTTTGACCTGCTCAGTTAGTGGATATGGCCGGATATGGGTGCAGCCTTCATTTCTGATGCATGACTGAATTCCTGCACGGTGGAAGCAACAGTAGTAGCACTTGATGCAGCAACCGGATCACTCAGATCCTGTGAGGCAGAGGCAACTTGAGAAGTGCTTGTTGGTGTTGCGGAAGACCCACGGGTGGGATTTAAATATCTCAATAATGTATCTGAAGAGAGAAAGAAGTATGATTCCAGAAGTAAAACTAGAAAACATAAATAAATGTTATGTTCTTTATACTCTACATGTAAAGTATACAATGAATTTCCTTAAATGCAAGTACAGTGAAATGTAGAATGCATAAAATCAGTGAACTTCAAGGATCCTAAATTGGCATTAATGTGTATTGTTATGTAATGAGTTCACAACGTTAACTTCATTTTTGTTAGTTTATACGTTTTTTCTTGATTGCTCTGACCTAATTAAAGAAAGTGGGATCTACCCAGTTTTCATCATAACTATCTAGCTATCATTGTAGCTAGGGTTACAATGAGAAGGTATCCATTTCTCATTGTTTTGACACATTTTCTTCATCCTTTCCCTTTTACAAAGCAGTTAACGCAAATGTCATTCAAAGAGTACAAGTTTCTGTCACTTAGAGATGAGATCTTTAATTCACACCATTGTTTCTTCAAGGTTGCTCTTTTGTTGATCCTTTTTATATCTGTTCTGAAATGGCAAAACAAGTTTCTGTTGACTGTTTCCAGATTCACAAATTGACTACTGGTGAATGTGCATTTTCATCTCGTTCACCAACACCAGAGAGCCTGACATTACTCAGTCATTTGGTTTTTTTCAGGCCAACATCGTGGACAGATTTCTTAAATTTGATGCAAAACTTGAATTGTCATCATTTAATGTCACATTTTTATTGCTTTCTAATTATTTTCAGTGTGTTTTTATGCTTTTTTTATTTTAATTTATTTGGTTTATTTATTTTTACTGCTTATTGTTTTTAAGCTATTTATATTTTGATTTTAGTTTGATTTCCTTCAATTCTATATATGGTTTTGTCTTTGTTCAGGACATTTTCTTAAATAAAAAATGTTTCCAAAAAACAAATTTTATGTTTGTGAATAAATAAGCCAGAAAATTGTATATTTTAAAAATAAAATTCAAAATTACCAAGCTTTTAATTAATTGCAGCACAGCTTGGATGTATTAACTATAAAGAATTTATTTAAGAATTTAATGTTAACGAAACTGAGAAGATCCAAAAGAAGATGGGACTTGAATAAATGATATGAGCATGTGGCTTGAGAGTGTTGTGACTTCAGCCCTAAGTAAGACAGCAGGGTGGGAGTGACTGAGATATACCGAATTATAAGGGAACCCCAAAGAATCTGAAGAGGGCAATAAGGAAGAATGTTGTTTTTGTTGTCTGCATTTCAAACCAAAAAGCTCAGTAAGAATACAAGCATACATATTTGAAACATCTATTTCCTAATACTGCTGAAAACATATTTTTAAGCTATCTGCAATAATGTGAATATCTCTTAGCAGCTCTTTAACTTATTCACAGCCATTTGCTCCATGCAAAACATACCAAGCATTTGCTTTAGACATAGATTTACCATGTGTTAATTTTAGTCTTCAGTTGTTTTTCCCCACATCAGTGACTAATAAGTAATGCAACTTTACTGCGCAAGATATTCAGTATCTATCCACTAATCTTACTTGACAGGAATGCACTTGAACTGTGTGGCCAATAGAATAGTGAACAAAGACACAGTCTGGTAAACAGATCCTCTTGGTTCAAGACCTTGTGCCAGCTAGAAAACCCTTCACACATGAGAGGTCAAAGTGGTCAAGGTTTCCCTGATGTCCACTTCAACAAGCTGCAGTCTGTTGATTTACGCAGTTGTTGTGCAGTCATATGTTTGTTCAAACCCACATTACATCCAGAAAATGCAACATTAACAGCTAGTGTGGAGGTTATCCGCTCTTATTTTGATGCTGCACTGTGGAAAAAACATCCAATTAAAATCTCAGTTATTTTAATTAAGTACAACTAATGGTGGCAAACTATTTCTTCAGAGGGCCAAAGTAGAGAAAGTCCTGACATTTCCTCAAAGAACTATCAGTCATGCTCCCAATTTTAACAAGAGAGTATCCCAGAAAAATTGGGTAAATTACTCTACAAGACTGGCCAAGGCTTAGATTCTTCGAATATATTGGAGATAGAAGAAAGAAAAGAAAAACTCCCAGAGTCAAAAAAAAAAAAAAAAAGAAAAATCTGAGGAGTAATTAAATGGAAACTCTTTTTCACAAGAATTTGTGATGAAATTGTGCCCCTTTACTGGTACTGCCAGTAAAGAAATATTAAGTGATGGATGACTACAACTGCTTCGCAGTAGCATTTTGAAGAATGACATGTGCCACTGTCCTATTATGCAGATGAAAAAAAATCAGCTGCATTTAACTTTGTGGAATTTTTGGTTATTTCATTTTTTTATCCATTTAGTCAAAACGATAGTATAGAAGATGATAGAACTAACCATATTCTTCCAGTGTCGAGTAAGGGTAAACGAAATGACTTCTAATCTAACATGCATCTAAATGCAAGAACTTTTCCCAGAACTACATCCTAAAAGGTCTTAATTGTGACACCTTTTGTTCTCACTGCTAATGTGTTGAATTAATGCTACTTTGAAGTAAATGTATTTTTGGAGACTGGAATTCTGTTTTTATAAATAATATACACATTTATTATTAAGCCTAACTGAACATAATTTGTCAGTCAGTAGTATTTTAGTGCTATACCCAAAAGACATTTATTAAATATACGAAATATGCTATGGTTCAAATTTTGTGCTGAAACAAGATTCAGGTTCAAAACGTTTAGTAAACTTTTGTTAATGAGACTTTAGAAAAAGAAACATTTAGTTGTACAAAGTTAAAGGGGGAAAATACTAACAATTTGTGAGGTGTGTTCAAACGTGAGGTGCCCTCTAAGTGTTGTGATCTTTAGCTGGGAGTGAAAAGGAGGAGGTCATAGGATAATGTGAAGCAGTTGAACCTTGGTGCCCTGACCAACTGGCTAGAGTGCTGGCATGTAGAGGCCACAGACCTTCTCCAGATGCTGTTTAACCAGGTGGTCCTTCAAATGAACAACATTCTGAAATAATTCCTTGACACAAAAAAAATAAGTGTAAACAATGAATATTAACAAATTTTGAACAAAAGGTAACCATGTGGAGTATACAGAGTAAGGGTTTATGTGGGTGGAGGTCAAACATGGCAAAGGGTTTTCCAGATTTAAGGATTAAAATTTTTTCAAAACTGACTGGTTTTAATGTTAGGCTTAAATCGCGACTGTCTTCACGTTTTCTTATATAACAAAAAAGTACTTGTTGCTTATAATGCTGTAATTTAATCTATACACCCTTGAAATTATTAATTCAAAAACTGCATGGATATTTTTGTCATGTTAACACCGAGTCAATAAAATTCATGACAAGTAAAATTAACTGAAACAAAATCAAAACTGGAAGTTAAATGGGTCACTTAACATAATATTACACTAACAAGCCATTTTATTAGGAAGTTGATCTTTACTATTAACACAAACAGCAACTCAGCTAGCCACAGGGAAGCAACTCCATACTTTTAGTTACCTAGGAATGGTGAAGAAAAATTGATAAAGTTCTAAATGAGCATCAGAAAATGAAAAACAACAATTTAAGTGACTTCGAGCAAAGCATCGTTAGTGCCACACAGGCTAGTCAGAGGAATTCACATACTGCTATCAACTGGGATTTTCACACAGATCATTCTCTTAGGTTTCCCAAGAATAGTTCAAAAAAGAAAACAAAAATCTTTTTAGACTTAAATTTCTCCCTTATGTGTTGGGATAATGGGCTGAATGGTTCCAGATGAAAGGAAGGTGACTGCAGCTAAAATAACCCCAGCAACCAAGACGTACATCAGATCATCTTCGCATCAAATCTTGAAGGAACTGATCTTGAAAGCACACTGCTGTCAGTGAGGAATAGTAAACAGAGGCTACAATTCTCACAAACCCATGAAAATTAGGCAAGCACCGCATTGAAAATATTACATCAATTTTTATCTATAAAACAAGTCCAAATTTGGTATAAAATACATGAAAGTAAACTGCCTGTACCCACAAATCAATTGTTGTTGGTGGCGACATGGTGTTTGGTTTTCATGATAAACTATGTGACCTTTTGTAACAAATAAAAACTATTTAAAACCCACAGCATACATGAGTATTGCTATTGATTTTGTTCATCCCGCTATGACCACACTACACGTCTTACCTGCAGCAAGTTGATGCACTACGTCACAAAACTCAAACTGATTCCTTAAACAAACAACTACAGTGACCTACACAAACTCAAACTTTGAAATGTGGTGAAAATGGACACTGACTTTGTTGATATGGAGCCACAAAATCTGCAACACTTTCAGGATTCAGAGACGTCAATATATGCCAAAAGCTCAGAAGAATGTTTCACACACTGTTGTATGTATCTGTAGCATGAAGAATAAATACTGTTTTGAAAACAAAATGGGATTCATCCTGCTAAAAGGTGTAACTATTACAGTATGTGGCCAATGAGTGAACATGAAAAAGTTGTACTTAACTTTTTAAGTTAAGTAGAACTTGTTAAGTACTATTTGTCCATCATCCTTTGGAAATAGTCCAAAGGATGATGGACTATTTGTAAGTAAATAGTCCATCATCCTTTCGGTGGATCATATTTGTCCTCTGTGGTTCTGTTTTCAGTGAGACCTTCTTGATTTCATTGTCGCATTATTTTTATTCCGTTTCCTATAGTCTGTTCCCTTATTTTATTTTTCTCTGGGATGTGATTTCTACTCCTTTCTCACACCTGATCCTAATTTGTCAATCATCGCAGCTGTCCTGTGTCTGTCATTTAGTCCCTTGGTAAATATGTACTCAAAGCTTTTCAGTAATTCACTGTCACATCATTGTTATTGTTGTTCTTGCTATCTGCCCTGACTTCCTGTTGGCCCAGCTTGTGTCCAGCTGTAGTTTAGTTGAAATATATTCCTCCTGCTTCTGCGGCACTCTTAGTTTTGTTGGCCTGCCTCCTGCTTCCTAGTCCTGCAGCTGGGCCCTTTACTTTCTTTCTTCCTTTTTTTTTTTTTTTTTTACCAGAAACTCAACATTAATTTTTAAATAAATAAAACAATTCACCTTTTTCTCCAATAGTCTTTCATTGGATCATGCATGATAACTTTAAATAAGGGAATATAATAGGGTGGAAAAAGAGGCACTAAGAGCAAGCATGGGGCAAAAATGATAAAAGGCTGCCTTAGCCACATCTGCTGGAAATAGGGCCTGCAGTGATGCTACTTGCTCTGTGAAGTGTAATCTTCAGAGTTTAGGCCCCACTGACACCAAGCATTGTGCAGGCTTTGGGTGGGGCCGACAGTGCCTAACACAAGGCAATGAGTATCACTATGACAGGTAGAGTATACAAATAACACTCATACAGAATAAACACAGGGAGAGGGCATCAGAGCGAGTACAAGCTCAGCATGAAAGGTAGATCAGTGGTGATATAAAGAGAAAACTAGATGTTAGAGAGTGGACTCTGAGGAAATTGGCTGGAGGGTGTGAAGGAATGAGAGAGAGAAGACAGAAACTAGGCAGTGATGGTAAATAGAACTGAACTGCAGATGCAGAGATGCAATGGGAGGAATGGTGGACAGAATGATGAAGAGGATAGCTGTGGTGTGAGGAGTGAGAGCTCAAAAGATAAAAGAAAAAACAGTAGCTCAAAGAGGGGATAAATAATGAACGCATACACCAAGAACAGAGGTGCTGGATCAAGTCTTTACAATCGTTACTGTATAGTAGAGGACCTATACATATAAATGTGCTACAAATGAGTGAAGCCTACTTTTTGTTGTCTCTTTGCCATTTCTCAGTGAGATACAAAACATCAAACTATGTCCTTTTTTATTAACCCGCAGTCAATTCATGTCACATGTGTATGGTGTTGGGGGCATCACTTTAGCCCCTTTTTCCATGTCCCTCCATCTTCCCGGCCTTGCAGGTGCCTGACCTTTAAGAAAGTGTTTGGTGAAGGGAAACAGGGGGGAGACTACAGGGAGGCTCAAGAGATGTGTGCACTCCCCAGGGAGATGGACAGACTAGTAGACATGGGTAGTAGTGGCACTTGAAAGCTAATGGGAATCGGTATGGAAATAGAGGTACATCAGACACTGCTGCCTTCGGGGTAGAGACAAGTTGTTTGGTGTGCACCACTGAGGTGGAAATATGCGTATGGCCTGACATAGTAGGTTGGCAACAGTGTTTTTGAAGTCAAAGAAAAAGCATGGCTTTGTCTGTGAAGGTTTCAACTTATAATTTGTATTAAAGACTCAGGGAGAGTGAGTGATGCTGTAGAGGATAACAGTTAATAGTTAGCATTTTGAATGCTGTGAAATTCCTAAATACTGTTTCTTGTACATCTGATGTATCAAAGTTTGAAATGATTTCATCTCTTAAGTTGCCTTTGAATAATAATTTTAAAAAATCATATGGACTGTTCCTAAATAGCCCATTTTTTATACGGGGTAAAAACGTTCATTTTTACATCCTTAAAAATAGTTTCTTGTATATTTAATGTACCAAAGTTTAAATGATTTTATACATATGTTGCCTTATAAATAATAAAAATATGAATAATAAATAAAACATATGGGCTGTTCATAAATAGCATTGCAGTGAAAGATACCACATCTGCCATGCAAATTTGTGGTCATTCAAAATGTTTAGGTTTTTTTTTTTGTTTTGTTTTTTGGCATATTCCAGTGAGACAGTTCAAATCTAAAATGTGGCTTCATTCTGATAAACAATAAAGCGTTCTCTGAAGCGCGTTCAACCTTAACTTGGAAAGACATTTACTATGCATTACTTGTAAACATCTGATTAACACTGACTGGCCCCAACACAAACAATATTGGGAGCATATTCACATCCATGCCATGTAAATACGAAATAATCCCTGACAAAGATGGCTACACACACATACACATGCCCACACAGAGTAAATATATCATCTGTAATGTGGAAGGTGACAGCTAAGAAGCTATTCTAAAAGCAGACATTACTAAAAAGCAAGCTGATGGATGCATAGTTCCACGCCAAACAACACTACTTCAATACAAACATGCAACCTCTCTGTTTTTATACACTGGAGAGCAGCACACATCTTTAACAGTCGCCTCCATAATACACCCTTTTAAAGGAACATAATGAAAGATGATTACAGTGGAGTTTAAGTAGAAGGAACCCTTTTCCTTGTTGAAAAAGAATCTAAAGCTCTCATTATTAAAATCTAATTTCAGAGCCATCTGTTTCCATCAGCAGCATTACCCTTTCCCCGTAAAAGGGGTTATTGATTTGGATTCTAATCTACAAATAAATATATTGTTTGACTTTATTTTTTTTCCTCATGTTGTCAGCAATGGTAAAAGGACACAGCTCATCTGGCTGATGGATGGGAGCAAATGTAGCCCAGGGCCTAAGGGGTGCACTGGAAGAGAAATGTACCTTATAACACACAGATACAAACACACAGATACACACATAAACAACCCCTCCAGATGGGTCCCCCCTTGTGACTGCTGTGTTGGGTCCAATTATGTCTGTGTGTCTGTGATTGTGCGCAGTTGTTTGGTGAGTATGTATTGGGGGGGGGGGAAAGGACGGGGAGGGGGACTTATGTTGCAATCTGTTTAGAAAACTATTACTTTCACAGTCACTTCCAAAATCCTCCAACTTTCAAGCTTGTTTAAAATACAAAGTTAGGTTGGGAGGAAAACATATCCATATTCAACCACTGTGTGTGTAAGTCACATAGTCAAGTTCAGTGTGTTTGGATGTTGTTCTTTATTGTTCAAATAAAAGAGCAGTGCAGTTGTACAATCTTGCCAGAGAACTTAGCAGGTTGAGGTTTTGAGGCACTGATAGGGAAAAGTACACTATAACCAGAGGCTGATGCACAAGTGAGGAGCAGATTGTAAGCAAATGCGATAAAGTACAATTGGGGAATATGCTACTTCTCTTGTTTGCAAAGCTTTTAGTGTCCTCACAAAACAACACAGAATTTATTCTGCAATGGCAAAACAATTTGCCACACTTGCCTGTATATCATTTTCCCCATTGTAATCAAAGGAAGTTGTTGTAACTTTGGCAAAACAGGTACGTCCACTGAGTAGCAAAAAAAACCCTGACTAAAAGATCATGAACTGCTCCAATTTGAAAATAGATAATAGACAACCGAAATGGATCGCTGAATCAGAAATGATTTGCATTCAATACTTATTATGTTGTTTTGTAGAGTAAAAATCTAAATTTTACAACAATTTGACCCCATGGAGGGGCTTTAAAGTAACTCACATTTGTAGACCAGCATTTGACAAAGAAAAATACTGTATATGTACACTCATTTTTGTCTACATTATAGACACTGATGTGATGTTTGTGGAAATGTAAGCCTCAGAAGCCTCATGCATTAGTCCGTGCATTAGGCTTCCTTAGATATTCTCATGGAAATATCTCAACTTTTAAAAATTTTTTCAGTGGGGGAAGTTTGGCATATGCTACGTTCATCTTTTGGGCATATGTACACTAGTATGGATTCTACACAATACTCTATAGATGAAACCCCTAAGGCTCATGTTGGCCCACCTCAGTACACAAGTAAATACGAAAACAACAGTTTGCTTATCACCATGGCATTGAACCTGAAGACCACCATCATCATGATAAGCTTTACCCACCGTCATCTGAACAAAGTGGGAAGCACTGTGAACGATCATGCTCTTTAATTTCACCAGCATATTTAGCACAATTTAACAAAGATGGAGACCTCTTGTGCCTCTGCCTCTGCTGCCTGGATCTATGACTATCTGTAAAAAGGACCACTGTTGGTGAGACTGAGGGGTCCTGTGAGTCATAATGTGTTCAGAAGAATAGCAGCACACCAATCTACTGTACTCTCACCTTTCCTTTTCACTCTGTATACATCAGACTTCCTTAAGATGAACATTATGGACGACACACTGCAACTTCTACATGAAACTGTGATACAGCAAAGCCAGCCCCTTGTTCTACGCTATTTACTTTGTCCTGAGTGTCTGGACTCTCAACTATTGAGAAACGCTAATCGCTAATGTTTGGCGATCACTATGAAGTTTACCAGAAATTGCCTGTGAGGTCAACAACCATCCCACACTGCAAAGAGAGAAGTGCCAAGCCAAAAGAGATGAGTCTTAATGTTAATCCAATATTTGGAGGTGTGGCCAACATGGACTGAATGGCTTTGTTCTTCCATTCTTCCTCCACTGCCATTGAGGCAACTACAGGCTAAAACAGCTCAGAAAATCAACATAATCATTCACAACTTCTCCTTCTGTTCTCTGATTGGCCCAATTGAAATTCTATTTGAGGAATCAAAGTCAAAGGGACAAAGCCCAGACTGTCTATTACCAGAGATTATAATCGAGCAGAATTGTGCAGGAAGTCAAATGGCCAGGATAAAGCTTCTTAAGACCTGGTATAATATAGACCACTACAGGAGATCATTCCTGCCCACACCCATTACCCTAAATGACTTTTAAAAAATCTGTTGTTTTTTTTTTTACATATTTGTCAAAACTGTCTCTGTGTTGTGACAGTATGGTATGAGACATATACTATGTATTAAAATCAAGCTCCTCCACTTCCTCCCTGAACTACTATAGCAATCATATAGCAAAACTGGACTCCTCACCACTCAAAAACAACCAGTCAGAGCCAGGAGGAGGGTTTTAGCACTATCAATCAGTCTTGTGTAAGTGCTGCTCAATGTACTAATGGTGGAGAAACAAATCAATGTTCGAGGGAAACTGTTTATCCACGGTCACCACTGGCTAGCATTCTTGACAGGCTCTGCTGTCGGGAAGACCTTCCTCCTGGCTCTGCTTGGTTATTCCTGACCAAGCTGTATATTTCAGCTGTTTGTACAGGGAGAACTGGGAGAAGGCCAAGGAGCTAAAAATGTTTTCACAGAATATATATACTGATGGTGGCAACGGTGGTAGGAGTTCGTCCAAAACCCAGCAACCCACTAAATTAATCCTGCAAGTTGTGGCTGTCAGTTTGATTCCTGCTGCTGCTGTTGTGTCCTTGGGCAAGATACTTCACCTGACTTGCCTGCTGGTTGTGGTCAGAGTACAAGCCATTTACGATTTTACTTACACTCTATTGTCATGACAAAGTGATTGTTTTAATAAATATGTTAAAAAAAACTTGTGAAATATGAGTTTTACAGCATTAACTTTCCCTGAATGATGCTCACTACATCATATAGAGACCTAAAGCAGGTAATCTAGTTTTGTACTTTGGGGTTATAAAAAGCAAGTAGTCATGAGGGTAGAAAAAGTTTTACTCCTTTGGTGTTCCTCCAGTGACTTGTGCTGAATATCGTAAATTGACTGAAAAAATGTTCTTAAAATAAAATTCAAGAAGCATTAATAGAACTATAAAAAACCCACTTCTCCCTCATCCAGCTACCAAATAACACAAAGAGGTCGATGCTGACCAGAAATCCTTGTGGGAGTTCTTGTGTCCTTTAACCTTTTGGTGCTTCTTGCCGATGTTCATTCTCTGTAAGTGTCAGATGAAGACAACTAAGAGGTGCTGTATGCAAAGCTGAGGGAAAAAAGTGTGAGAAAGGGAACTCAAGAAGGTGAAGTAGGACAGAAAGTGCTCTGAATGAGTGTGGTAAAAGAGTCAAGAAGTAGAATAGAAGGAAGAAGGTAGGAGGAGTGCAGGAAGGGAGGCTGAAAACTGGGTATGTGGAGTTTACAGGCAGGAAAGAAGGGGGGAGGACAAGTAGTGCTTGAAGAAATAATACAATGAAGGCAAAGCTGCATTAGCAGCATGTCTCAGGCCAATTACTCCCCTGCTAACCCTCTTTTCTATCTCTTCTCTGCTTGCCTTCTCTCTGTGTCCTCTCCTCCCACTTCCTTCTTCTCTTCCTCTCTCCACATTCTCTATCTCTGCTCTAACTATCCATGTGCTTTCAGCAGCAACAGATCACTATATGATACTGGTCTGTACTGGCAGGTTTTATCTGGCTCTGCTACAATAGGAAAGAAGGATCTAAGCAAAGATAAGATAGAACCAACCAACAGTGACAATGGGCAACCAAACCAGATGTTTTGATGCAGTGCTTCACTGCCACCTAGTGGTAATCAATTCTGAAAGACCTGCATCAAAAAGTACTCACATTTAGTTTCAGACAGTTGCATTATCATAATGTGATCAAAAGCTAATCTGAGACTGAGTTTTACAGATGAGGTGTTATGCAAGACTTAATGTATTAAATGTTAATGCTTCCTGAAGGACATGAGCAAAGGATTAAACATTTTCTCTGCCTTTTGCTCAGACTGAATTGGGAGAGAAGGCTCTCGTTCACTTTGCCCCCTCTCCGTAAAACTTGCTACAAGAAACTTTTAGACCGACTGAACTCATTTCGTTTAGTGCTTTTAAATGTAAACTGAAAGTTCTTGAGGCTGATTCCATGATGTGCCCTGGTTTCATAGCTTGACATTTTCTTTCAACTGTGTACTTTTCTGTGTTGTATTTGTTGCCAGGACTCCCTTGAGTTTTTTTTCATCTCACTGAGTTTGTTTTCCTGGTGAAATAAAGAGTAAATAAAAATAATAATAATAATAATAATAAAATTACCATCTGTAACCACAAGGAAAGCTATTCGCAGGCTGTAAGTTACATATCCACGCCCTGGTAGTGTCCAAAGAGATGAATGAAAATGTTATTGCAGGACGGCCCTCTTGGTTTTACCACTTGATGCAATGCAACTGCTTCTCTACCACCCTGAATTTACACTGCATGCGTCTCCATTCTGCCGCTGAAGTGTGCATGACATTGATATGACAGCAGACTTCCAAATCATGGTAGAGATAGACAGTTTCAATCAGTTTATTTAAAAGCATGTAGTTGTACACATGCTTAAGTATAGATGCTATATACAGTACAGACCAAAAGTTTGGACACACCTTTTAATTCAATGAGTTTCCTTTATTTTCATGACTATTGACATTGTAGATTCACACTGAAGGCATCAAAACTATGAATAACACATGTGGAAATATGCACTAAACAAAAAAGTGTAAAACAACTGAAAATACCCCTTATATTCTAGTTTCTTCAAAGTAGCAACCTTTTGCTGTGATTACTGCTTTGCACACACTCTGCATTTTCTTGATGAGCTTCAAGAGGTAGTCACCTGAAATGGTTTTCACTTTATAGGTGTGTCCTGTCAGGCTAATAAGTGGGATTTATTGCCTTATAAATAGTCATGAAAATAAAGAAAACCCATTGAATTAGAAGGTGTGTCCAAACTTTTGGTCTGTACTGTAAGTATAGATGTTTATACTCAAGTGTGACTTACAGATGGGTTTTTTTGTCCTGTTCATGACATGTTTTTTGACTTCTACGTCCTATTGTCTGACCTATAGTCTGGAAAATACAGTAAGTAAGTTTAAATGAGATTGAACTGTGACATGCAGAATAGGCTGTTCATTGATTTAGTCAGAGTTTCATCTATGTAACTTGTTTATACCTATATTACATGACATACCAATAAGCAGTTCTTCAATAACTTCTCCAGGACAAGTACACGATCAATGTCTCACTTTGGAGAAAAGCATCGCTTGCTGCTGCATGCACTCTTGGTGCTGAAGTAATGAAGTCACAACTTCACACATTAAAGTATCTGACTCCAGACATGGTCTTCAGCAACAGTCCACAACGTTCACCACCATGGAGGTATACTTTATTTATTTCTATAACAAATAATTTTTAAAATGGAGACTTCATGTTACTGTTTGTAAAACAAATGAGTCACACCTCTGTATTACACCATATGTATACCTCAGAAAAAACGTATTTGTGGTTGGTTAATATTTTCTCAAGATTTTTTATGTGGTGTTACTTCTCCCATTAAGTATCTGCATGTTTGTCACTCTTAAGTGTTTAAGAATACCAAACCAATTAAATTTTGTCAAAACAACACAAGTAAACACAAAAGTCAGTTTTTAAATGCATAAATGAGAAAAGAAGGTGCTCTGTGAAAAAGTGTGTGTCTTCAATGATTCAGATATTGAAGACACACACACATTAACATATTCAGTGAATGTGAGTGGCACAGAATGTTGAAAGCTAACCTAAAAATACCTACAAATGACTAATGATTGGAAATCAATGTTACTCCTATGCATTTTGTCCAGCAATTATGTTTTATAGTGCTGTGAAAGACAAATGATGTGTTGACGGTGTTTTCCTGCTACTATCAAGTTTTAAATGCATGTCAGCGGTTTTGGATATTGATACCAGGGTTTCTGAGAAAACTTCAGCTTTGACTCATCCGATTCCGACTTCAGGAGACCTTTATGTTAATTTTTCCATCTTGAAATATAACATTTTCATCTTCTGAGTAGAAATGTTGCACATAACTAAGATTATTCAAACAAACATGCAGCAACAGTACAAGATTCTTTTTTTTTTTTGCTTTGCTTACATGAAGAGATACTTTTTGAAAAATATTTAGTATTAATATATCAATAATCCCCCATGTCTTCAACTTACTTAAACATCTCCTGATGAAAATTGTATTTCCTAATTAATGTTGTTCTCATCATAAAAGTTGTGTGCTTTGCAGAAGGATGTGGCCCAAGCTGATTTATTATGCGTTGCATAAGAACAAAGCAAAAAAGGACATGGACACAGAGCCAGGCTATCATTTGTTTAATGGGATGTTAAGACTTTAACAGCTTAACCAATTTACATAGTATACCAACGACACTGAAGTCCGTAAAAGAATACTGTTTACATAGATTTCAGCAGTAAACTTTTCATCAGGAGATGTTTAAGTAAGTTGAAGACACGGGTTTCATCTCCAAGGGATGGTGAGCATTTGTATAGGTGCAAAGAGCAGGAAACAGATAAAAATAAATTCACAGGCCCACTCCAGAAATAACAGGACATCTGGTCCAGACATCTGGAGCCAGAGGACTTTTAGGAGCTTCCCAGCACCCTGTCACCTTGTGGGTAAATTAGCAAAGTGAGAAAATATGGCCAGGGTAAACGATGCTGACAATCACACAGAGGGGGGATAGTTGAGACAGGTTGCTGGGAAATTCATCATGTAGAGGTCTTTTTTTGTTTCACTTGAATAAAAGGTGATAAAGGAGGGACAATGAGAGGATTAAAATGTGAATGTGTGAGTGGGTGTGTGAGAGAGACAAAGAGGTATTTCAAAGCAGATGGAGGTGGTAACCACCTCATTACTCTTTGGCAAGTATTAGTCAATTTTCTACATTAAGCTAATGAATAAAAATATGTATCTCAAAGGGGATTAATATTCCAGGTGGGCTATACAGTATGTAATTGACAGTTCTATTCTTCCTTCAGAGATCAATACAAATCTTTGCTTCAATTGAGCAGCAAATGAGCTTTAATATGGATTCTTTTTAATGAAAGAAAAAGCTACAAAAACGTCTGTGAACTGTCACAATTTTCCAGATTGTCACATTGTATTTTGCTAGCTTTAAAATCAGCTTATGATGCAACCATGAGCAAAGAAATAGGTCGTTTTTTTAAACTTCTTCTGTTTAAATCTTGCAATGCAGATGGAGCATCCAGAATGCAGTCTGGTGTTGCGAGTGTGCTATGTGGACTGATGGGATGACATGCATCTGCCAGAGAAAAAGAGAGACAGCGAGAGAGTGAGGGTGAGATAGTGTCAGATGTGATATTGATGACAAGGCTGTGTGCTTGTTTCTTGTTTCCCCTTGGCTCAGTGTAAGGTCACAGTGGAAAGGTAGGACAACAAATGCCACCAAGTCGCACTGACAGCTTGACCCTTGGGAGAGAAAAAGTGCCTTCCTTTGGATGCTCCGTTCCATCCCAGCATACCTTCCACTTAATTGGTGCAATCTTTCTTCCCATCATGTCCAATTCTACTTAACCTGTACTTGCCTATCTCTAGCACCTCCGACTGTTTTGCCCCCTTCGTATTTTTTTCTTTTTATCTCCATATTCACTTATATATGCACACAGTATGACACCTAAGTAGAGCCTTCCCTTCTCCCTGGCAGTTTCCTTGGGCTCTCCATCTGATGTCACAAATGGGTAGTAAAGATGCCATCAAAAGGACACCAGAGGATCCACATTCTGCTTTCGTTTCCTCCCACTCGTAACTCTCCAGAGGGCAGAAGGACATACATCACCTGGAGAGCTTTTTGGCATAGAATTATGTTGTTTATAGCAGGCTGTTTCACAGTGATCCAGATGTGCAATCCTCCTGCATGGGGAATGAAAAAGAGGCATACAGCGCAAATACAACTAATGCTAACCAGAGAGTGTAATCTAAAACATCAAGTAAATTGTATCTTAGAGGGGCCTGCTCAGCATGCTAACCACAGAGAGATGAGAAGAAAAGATGTGAGTAGAGGACAGAAAAATATTGTATTTATTCTTCTCTTTACCTCCTCAGAGAGTCAGATGGGCTGGGCTTGTAATGTTTAGTCAGATATGACCTTGAGCAAGTCCATTGTCTCATAGGACATTCGCTTACACTATCACATCAAGTCACTTCAATAAAAACAACACTAGAACAGCATTACAATGATGTATAACTGCACATCAGTTGCATTAGTGAACAGCTGGAGCTGGTTTGTCATTTTAGGTTATTGGAGCTGTACAGTACGCCGAGTTCAAATGTACTCTTTGTGAAATCTTTATGACTAAACCTGTCTTGTCCTTGTATCCCCCTTAAATGGCATTATGCGGTATCTTCTGAATAACAACAAATATCCTTGAGAGGATAACAATGACTCAATGGGTGTACAATCAAAGCAGAGCTTGGTTGGGCTTGACATAAACTTTAAAACTTAGAAATGTGTCATTTTTGTAGATTTGAAGACTGTGGTTCTTGACTCACATTGAATTTAGTGCTGGCAAACCGTTTCATAAGTTTTAACCAAACCGTGTTTACCACTGATTTGCATCACTCCTACAGATACTTTGCAGGTTTTGGGGTCATGAAGGAAGAAATTCTATGGACTAAAGAGCAAAATTTCAATGCTTTTTTTTTTTACTAAAACGTTTCAATGTCATAATTTTTTTATGCTTTTTAGTGACTTTTCTTTTTCTTCATTTGGATTTTTTTTTTATTGTGAATCAAATCCAAACCAAAAGAAGGCTGGAGTTGTTGCAACATGCTGAAAATAGACTGAACTACTGCTGTATTAAGTACATCTGTTCAACTGCTTCCTTAAAACTATTATAAACCAATCAATCATATTCCAGTGACTCTGCATTTAGAAGTGGTGAAGGCAACTTGCTGAAGTTCAGCAAAAAAATCTAAATGAAGAAGATAAGTAATTTTAAACAGAACATGGTTGTTAGGAGCAGAAGTTGATAGACAGTCTTGAGTATTTCAGAAACTGCTAATGTGTGATTTTCACACAGTCATCTCTGAATAGTTTTGGGGAAAAAAGATAATTCCTTTTTGATTTCCAAGGTCAGAGGAGGATAATGATGAGGAAACACCAGTTCAAACAACCAATTGCTACATAGGTATTTGAAATATCAACTCTGAATATTACACATCAAGCTGTGAGGGGTTACAGTATCATAAAACCACATGAGTTGTCACACCTGACAGTTATGAACAGAAAACTGAGTCTACAATTTGCACATATTTATCAGCACTAAATAATACAAGTTTAAAAATATATACCTGGTATGAGGAATTGTGATATCAGCTAAAGCAACAGCTGGTTTTGTCAAAATCTGGCCTAAAGAACTTGAACACACACCATTCAACCTGTCCTTTTTCCATAGTTCAGACTGGAGGTTTGTGTTCAATGGTTTGGCAGATCATTTCTCTGCAAAATTTTGGCCTCTTAAGATCAAATGAACATTTTGTAAACACCATATCCTACATTGTTGCTGGCTAGTGTATGTCCTGCTATCCTCTGCTGGGTTTCACAGAGCTGAGGGTTGCAGCTAAGAAACAAAGGCAGGTATAGAACTGTTCACCCTCCTCAGATGACAGAAGAATCTAGACCATACTGTCAGATTAATGAAATTGTATTTTTGGAATATAAATCTGTGTTATCTCCCCACTTAACTAACAATAACAATAATAACACTGCCCATCTTCAGATGCACTTCTAACAGAATATAGTACCATGTCACAAAGCTCTAAGCTATACCAATTGTTTTCTTCACTTTGGCAGTCAGTTCATTCCACATCATTTGCCTCCAAAGTTACCAGGTCCATTGGGGCACCTTTAAAGTACTCACAAAAACTTTTGACAGATACAGAAGTATCTTTCACAGGACATTTTTAAAACACGTATAGGACAATTTACTCTCATGTCTCAGATTTGCATCTACTTAATTGAGGGTGTTGTAATGACCTCTATCACTTGCATATTTTACACTTTATTTACTGTACTCTTACTTTTACATATACAATAAACTACAGCTGCTTCTGTTATGGCTACAGCTTCTGAAGAGGACAATGATATGCCTGATATGTATTCCTAAAATGGTCTGTGGGAATAATTTGAAGAAAAACAAGCATGTGATTATGTTTTTAATGCTAAACATATTCTACCATAAGGTTACAACAGCAACACTGCTCAGAAAAATATATTAAACCACCTCAGATAAGGTCACCCCAGTAATCTCCCTGATCAGAAGGTCTTATGTGGATATTTATTAATGGACATTAACTGAAGAGAGAACATAAATATCTCAATAAGTATTGTTTTTGTGTTTTATGTATATATGCTTCTGTTAATCTTTGGCCATAGTGTGGATCTGATATCTGTGAATCACTTTGTTTTGCAGCTTTGCTTCTTGTCTGTTTTTTTATTTTGTGTTGCACTCAAATGTCGTCACTGGTCTCCATTTAGCCTTATTTAAAAACTTCCTGGATACACCCCTGCTCAGCAAACTAAAGGAGGCATTTAATAAAAACATTAATATTGAAGCATTAATACCTTTAAAGATCTTGAATACGACAAATTAAATTAAAAGTCACTGAAGGGACAAACACAGTGGTTCTGACGCACATAAATGATTATCATTGTTATTAAAACTCTCAAAGATATTTGTTTCCTTCTGATTTTTGTTACTTTTTTGTTGTTCTGTAGCTAAAGTCCATGAACCTACTACTCTGTGCGTCACTGTGGTCTACACAGCATTGATTGTATTAATGTGATCAGGACAGATTTGCTTTTCTCCTTAGCAGCATCAGAACCTGTTGCACAGAGCTCTGAAATATAATACCTTGTATTTTATTATAAGCAGCAGCTGCAGCAGTGGTTTGTGCCGCTTCACTCCCACGTCTCCATCACAATCTGCTCAGCTTGGATGTGACGCTAAGTGTTCCATGATTTAAAGTCATGCAGCCAATACAGAAACCCATTGAGGAAAGCAATAACATGGAAACAAATATAAATCTTGAATGATTCAGCGCCCGTTTTCCACCTAAAGTCTCTGCTCCAACAATTGCAGATTTGGTCACAATATTTAAGTTATGTTCAAAATCAGTACAATGCATCAAACACGTACACACTGTTTTTTCATTGCAAGTGTGACATTTGTTACACTCGGTTTTCCATATCTTTTAAATGGTAGTATATTTACAAGGTTAGACTAGCATGTCAGTCAACATGTCCAACAGTTTAAAGACTTTTGTCAGACAATACTACTTCACGACAGTCTGATGTGTTTTCACAAACACTGCCTTTAGGGTATTGCAGATTGGAAATTGGCATCATGGATGTACAGCCAAGACATCTGCAGTAACTGTGTGATGCTATCCTGTCAATATGGAGCAAAACTGGAAAGATTATATTAATCAAGTCCTCAAGTGCAATGATTAGCAAATGTCGAATGAATGGCCTTATCAAAAACCGGCAGCATCCTGAACTCTTCATAAAATATCACATATAAATAAACAAAAAATGCATGGAAGTTTCCAGTACCTGAAAGCTACATGTTATGTTCAACTTGACATGTTGCACATAACTTGTAGTAAACTTTAAAAACTTCAAGTAGTTATTGAAGTTTGTGCAAATAAGAAGTATATTGATTGAACTGTTCTTTAGACTGGAGGACATGTTCCATGACTTGAAAATAAATGTTTTAATTAAAATGTCTTCTTTCCTGCATAAATGTAAAATTTGTTTAGCCACAGGAAAGGCAGTTGCATTTCAAAATTGTTTTCATATCTTATGGTTGGTTATTCATTTGGTTAATTTGTATGCCATGACAAACCCACTAGGAACCAAGTTCTCACAAAATTTCAAAAGCACTCAAATTAACTTTCTTACAAAAAACCCTACCTCAATTGTACCTTACGTAACTGGACTATTGGATTGTTTTGCACAAACATTTCCTTCTTTAATCATCGATTCTATGTATTTCTAGTCTATCTCCTCCATTCCACTTTTTTCTTTTCTTTCTCAACAATTATATGCAAACTTTTAATGCATCCTATTTCTAATAGTAAACATTTTCATCCATCGATTTTAAGATTGAATAGACTGTGAATGTATATTAGGTCAAATTAAATGCAAGATTTTTAAATTATTATTATTATTCTTTACTGAAAGTAAAGATATGTGCATGCTTTTTTGCACAAGTTGTCTTTGTCACAATTGAGCTGAATACATTTTTTGTGACTCAGTCATGGTGACTCATTTATCAACTGACTATATCCTTATGTGGTGAAAAGCTCATTAGGTTTTGTAAATGATCCAACAGCTTAAATCTAACTGAGCCTGAAAATGATTTTTAAATGTCTACAATAAGGACAAATAACTTACAGCTGTTTGTGTTGTGAAACTGAGGCTTCTATGAACATTTTTCTTTAGGCAGAAAGTTTCAAACACATTTTCAGCCACTGAATTTACTGAAATCACAATGTTGCGACCCAGTTTTTTGTTGTGACACACATAGGGTGCATTAGGGTTACATGTATGAGGAAGTCTCACAAGTCAGCTCTTCTATTAATGTAACTCATTAATAAAATTGCCAGCGTTTCCTGACTGAAATGGTACATAGTTGCTTTGATGATTATCTTATAAATATTTAAGTTGATTAATGAATTTGAAAATGTGAACTCTAATGCCCCAGTGAACAAATCCCAGTGATATGTGTTGAGCCCAGAACCATTCAGGTTTCAAGGCACAGTTGAACTTGTCATCTATACTGTGTTTTGTGCAAATTCTCGTAAGTCCATTGTGTTTAACAGGATTTTTTTAAATTTTTTTTTCCATGTTTGACCTTACTGCAGTGGACTGCATTATAGAAGTTGAAGCACACCTACCTGTTCTTAAAATTAGTTTTATGAAATAATCCTTTGTGGCTTCGCTAACCTTGTTTGTGCGCTGTACTCCCTTTCTTCTTGCTAGAGTTCGATTCATCATGTTAGTGTTCCTTCTCGGTGTTCTTGTGAAGTGTACTTAACAAGCACACAATGTTCAGCACTGATTAACTCAAAAGACCGAAAGACAGAAATAACATGAAAAAAAGGAGAAAGTTTGTTCAAAATCCAGTTTAATTAATCTGCAGAGACAAAACTTGCAGTGGAGTTAAAGCCTTGGCTATCACACAGTCTGTGTTGGTGGAGTATTCACATCATGTAAATTATCATGATTTTAGCTCTCACTCTGAACTTTGTCAAAAAAATATTTTGTTCTTCCTGTAGGAAATTTTAATATATTTTGAAATAATCCATTTTCCATTGTTCTAAATTATGATCAGAAGTAAATATACATAATTTTTACAGTAGGCAAGACACGCATTGCACAAATCAATGTCTCAGTAAAAAAAAAAAGAGGCTGATTGATAAATGAACTGAACATACACTGCTCAAAAAAATAAAGGAAACACTCAAATAACACATCCTAGATCTGAATGAAAGAAATATTCTCATTGAATACTTTGTTCTGTACAAAGTTTAATGTGCTGACAACAAAATCACACAAAAATCATCAATGAAAATCAAATTTATTAACCAATGGAGGCCTGGATATGGAGCCACACACAGAATTAAAGTGAAATAACACTACACGCTGATCCAACTTTAATGTAATGTCCTTAAAACAAGTCAAAATGAGGCTCAGTATTGTGTGTGGCCTCCACGTGCCTGTATGACCTCCCTACAACACCTGGGCATGCTCCTGATGAGGTGGCGGATGGTCTCCTGAGGGATCTCCTCCCAGACCTGGACTAAAGCATCCGCCAACTCCTGGACAGTCTGTGACGTGACGTTGGTGGATGGAGCGAGACATGATGTCCCAGATGTGCTCAATCGGATTCAGGTCTGGGAACGGGCTGGCCAGTCCATAGCTTCAATGCCTTCATCTTGCAGGAACTGCTGACACACTCCAGCCACATGAGGTCTAGCATTGTCCTGCATTAGGAGGAACCCAGGGCCAACAGCACCAGCATATGGTCTCACAAGGGGTCTGAGGATCTCATCTCGGTACTTAATGGCAGTCAGGCTACCTCTGGTGAGCACATGGAGGGCTGTACGGCCCTCCAAAGAAATGCCACCCCACACAATTACTGACCCACTGCCAAACTGGTCATGCTGAAGGATGTTGCAGGCAGCAGACTGCTCTCCACGGCGTCTCCAGACTCTGTCACGTCTGTCACATGTGCTCAGTGTGAACCTGCTTTCATCTGTGAAGAGCACAAGGCGCCAGTGGCGAATTTGCCAATCCTGGTGTTCCCTGGCAAATGCCAAGCGTCCTGCACGGTGTTGGGCTGTGAGCACAACCCCCATCTGTGGACGTCGGGCCCTCATACCATCCTCATGGAGTCGGTTTCTAACCGTTTGTGCAGACACATGCACATTTGTGGCCTGCTGGAGGTCATTTTGCAGGGCTCTGGCAGTGCTCCTCCTGTTCCTTCTTGCACAAAGGCGGAGGTAGCGGTCCTGCTGCTGGGTTGTTGCCCTCCTACGGCCTCCTCCACGTCTCCTGGTGTACTGGCCTGTCTCCTGGTAGCGCCTCCAGCCTCTGGACACTACGCTGACAGACACAGCAAACCTTCTTGCCACAGCTCGCATTGATGTGCCATCCTGGATGAGCTGCACTACCTGAGCCACTTGTGTGGGTTGTGGAGTCCGTCTCATGCTACCACGAGTGTGAAAGCACCACCAACACTCAAAACTGACCAAAACATCAGCCAGACAGCATAGGTACTGAGAAGTGGTCTGTGGTCCCAACTGCAGAACCACTCCTTTATTGAGTGTGTCTTGCTAATTGCCAATAATTTCCACCTGTTGTCTATTCCATTTACACAACAGCAGGTGAAATTGATTGTCAATCAGTGTTGCTTCCTAAGTGGACAGTTTGATTTCACAGAAGTTTTATTTACTTGGAGTTATATTGTGTTGTTTAAGTGTTCCCTTTATTTTTTTGAGCAGTGTATGTAGTTTTTCTAGTCACACCAGCCACTCAAAGCACTTTACAGCAGAGCCACATTTCACAAATCACACTGTCAAACGTAGATACTTCCATCAATAAGCAACTTGCAGTTAAGCGCTTTGTCCAGTGTGTAGTGTTTGTTTGTGTATTGTACCTCTGGTATTAATAAAGTATATTTATTCATTCATTCATTCGCACATTGACTTTTGATATGAGCATGCTGGAATCGAACCAACCAATGTCCCATATTCCTCATTTAGCACCACTTACAGGTCTGGGGAAGTAAAAATTGTATTTTGGGAAATTCTCTGTTTCTGTGTTGATAAAATATTTCTGAAAATGGTTCAGTGTGGACATGGCAGTTTTTGAAAAAGACAACATGTTTTAAAATATGTTGCGGTAACATGTTTTAAAAAAGACAACAATTGTTTTAAACAAAACAATTGTTCTCATGCGAACATGGCCTGAGAAAAATATTGACATGTACTTATATCCCCTGCTCTGTGTATGTAACAAAAGGGTTTTTTTTTCTCTACCACTATATTTCTATGGAGGACCAACATGTACATTTCTGCTTTTTGTTCTTAATTATGTCAGTTTTGGCCCTCTACATATACACGTTCCTCCACATATTAACGCTAACATATCTTTAAAACAAACTTCCTTTCATGATCTGCCTATTTTGTCTTTACTTCTATTTTTAATTGTCTTGTTTTTGAGTATCTGGTCTATAGGAAAACCACTGTTTTCTGCTCTTTGCTGACACCAGTGGATTGTGGTCCTCCACCAGAATGTCAAAGCTTGTCCAAGGTTCCATGTGTTGTGCATTCAGCACTTCTGTAACACAATGCCATATGTACTACTGTCACCTTCAAGTCAGTTTGGGCCAGGTTTGCAGTTAGCCTCTGACCTCTATCATTAACAAGGTTATCTGCCCACTGGTTTTCGGGATGTTTTCTGTCAACTCTGCACAGCGGTTTTTGAGACATTCAGGCAGGTTGTTGGGCACACTTTTAATGTCAGCATTGTTTTACTATACTGTAAATAAGACCCTATGAGTGTGTCTGTTTTGCGTCGTATTAGAGAAAACACAAAACAGAATCATTGTGCTTAAGGTAGTCATCATCTCTTCACTTCAGCTTCTGTTTTAATGGGAGTTTCTCAGTGCATTGTGAGATTACAACACATATTGTCTAAGGTAGCAGTGATTTTACAGTAAGATTTATATAGTGTTACCAAACAAATTTCCAGTAAAGTGGGCACATAACTGTCTTTTGTGGTGTACAAATTTAAGACAATAATACATCCTTTCAATACATTTCCATTTTTAATGTGACATCCTCATAGAATGTAACAGATGGATCAACAAGTCAACTATGAGAAGAAATGTAAAGGATGAAGAAGAAGAACTGCAACACACAAGCCTTTTCTTTTAAAGGAATAGTCTAGACCTGACTAAAATCTTGCAGGAAATGTGTCTAGTTCCATTCAAACCAAAGCTGAACTTTGTATTTCCATAAGTTACATTTCATGGACAAAAACCCCACTGAACATTACTAAAAGAATACCATACCAATAGAGGTGGGCAGATATTACCAATATGGTAACATAAATACCAAATTGGTATCAGTATCACACAGAGCCCGTCTGGTGACATGGGACAAAAAAATCTAAACTTGTGGCCACAACTAACATCTATGACTCATTTAATTTCTGGCCACGGCTTAATATCTTATAGGAACGACTTAACTATAATAAGTTATTAAGTTAAGTCATGGCCAAATGTTGTATTTTTTGTTTGTTTGTTTTTCCCATGTCACCAGTTTGTATTATCAGAGAGCTAGAATCAATCCTTTAGTTTCAGTTTCCCCCTTGAAATTTTATTTCACTTTAGTAATGTAGTTTCT
The DNA here is from genome assembly GCF_001444195.1 of Xiphophorus couchianus. Classification (NCBI taxonomy): domain Eukaryota; kingdom Metazoa; phylum Chordata; class Actinopteri; order Cyprinodontiformes; family Poeciliidae; genus Xiphophorus; species Xiphophorus couchianus. Next base: position 22,456,100 of record NC_040231.1, on the reverse strand, counting down.
CAAGTCAACAAAAAAGGTTTTGCACTGATCTGCTCTCAAATGATCATTTTTTACATTTTGTTTATGTAAAAAGCAATTTATATAAATTTGTTTAGCTTTTCTATTGTTTCTGCAGTTCATTTAAGAATTTTTTAAAAGTATGTTCTAGATATCTACAAATTAGGTTATCTAAATTCTGTCACAGGGTATTTTGTTGATGTGGATAATTGTATAAAATTATAAATGTCAATCAACTATGAGCACAAAACCTCAGATGTCTGGTAAAATGTTGATGAAGATAGATTTTATTTTTCACCATCTGTGAGTCCAAACTTACATCCAAATCTACAAACAAATGCTTTCACGAGAGTAAAGCTAAAGTTTCACAACAGCCAAGCCAGGACTAAAGATGCAATATTGACTAAATGGGGAATGTTGATAGACCAATCAGCCATTCTATACAGTCAGATTGTTCACTTTACCATTTCCTTTATTATTTAAGTAGACTTCTTTAGAAATCCTACTGCATGATCATAGGGGATTACCAAAATAATTACAGTCGCGCAAATTGATATTTGAGATTAATGTATTCACAGAAGGGCCCTGAAATCTGTGGTGTGTGTAATTGTTTTTTATCTTTTATTATTCACACTTCCTAACACACTGTACAATATTTCATATTCTTTGCACTAACAGAACCATTGCATATGTCTCATGAAAATAACCACAAATGTAAACTGATTTCTAAAACTTTGATAGCACCAACAAGACATGTTACTAATATCAAATTATTCCAGCTGTCAAATGGTTTGGAATGAAACTAATTAAGTGTCTTCACAGTTCTCACATCTTTCAGCTGTAACTGTAACACAGGACATGAAAAACACTAGTGGAAGTGGGGTATTGCATAGAGATTAATTCTAGACCATGGGTGAGATTGATTTTTCTCACCCATGTGAAGCAAAAAGGGACAAGAATTTGAGATATGGATGCATTAGAAGTCACCAAGCAATTATTTACCATCAACAAATCGAACCCCTACCCAAAACTCAATTTTATACCTTAAATGATGTACTCAAAAACCTCGAACTGGGGCTCTGAAAAAGTCACACTGTTAGCAGGCAAAAACAAGAACCTGTGGTGGGCCAATCGATAGAAACTTCATTACAAGGAAGCCTGGCTAGTAATCTCTTTGGCTGCAGCTGTGAGGGCATACATTCTACCACAGCACCTGTTCTCAATAATGTATCCAGCCTGCACCTGGAGGAGCACAAAGGCGCATTCACACAACTGCGTGGATTAACACTTTCCATCTTTTGTCCCTGTATCTGTCTGCCTATCAAATGCAAGCTCACAAGGTTTCTGTGTTATTTCGTACTCTTACCCTGTTTCTGTCCTGCAGCTCCGGATGAGCTTTCACACATTTGTGCTAAGATGCATTTTCAGCATCTTACAAGAGCATAAAGGGAGGAAACTATGGGAGCAAACAGTGAAGGTGAGGAGCACCAGCTGGGAAAGTGTGAGGAGAGAAAAACAGGGTAGATGAGGTTGGGTTTTTCTTCCCTTTTTAGCTTAAGATAAGTGGGGCATTTGGGGTTCAGCTATTGTATAATGTGTTATCATGTTTGAACAGCTCAATTTTCCACCAAAGTAAGCCCATAAAGGCAAACCACAGCGACATTTAAAAGCACTTTGCCATTGTAGCTTTAAGAAAATTGGGTCTCTACAAAAACAAATAACACATAATCTGGTTGCTATGTTTTCAGCCTTTGATTTAACTCATAAGATCTATAGCAGGGTTAGGCAGCAAAAGGGAAAATGTCATATTACAAAATTTTTAATTGATCCCAAAATACATTTCCTGGTCTCACTTGAAGCTTGCGCTCAAAGGAGCTTGTGCAAGTAATAACTGAAACATAATTGATTGTGTGTATCTATTTTTTATGCTAATCCAACCAGTAGATGGCAGTGACAGAGCAAAAACTAGTGACATTTAAATCACCACAACAGGAGTGCTTTATACAAAAAAAAAGTATCATCATATTGCCCCTTAAGATAAATAGAAAGTAATTGTTTTGTAGAACCACGGAAAACTTACTGCCTTTAATTTGAGAACTCTCTTATTGTAGATACCTATTAACTTGACAAAGAGTTATATGATGCCCATTGTCAAAAATTTACATTTCATTAAAAAAATATGCCAAACAATTACAACAGCTGGGTTTGGTTTGTGATAAGACACTGTTTTAAGATTTAGTCTATAGTCTATATTTCTATCCGGAATATAAAAGGACACCTCAATAAATTTGAATAACATTGAATCTGTAACTTATTTAATTAATTCAATGATACTCACATTCATTACACGGAGATTTATTCCAAACATGTATTTGTGTTAATTCTGATCATTGTGGCTTTAACAAAAACTCAAATTTCAATTTATCAAAAAAGTCAAAACATTAGTTTTAAGGGGAAAATGCTTTGGCTCAAAGATTGACAAAGATTACTGATATAGCTCTAGTAAGGTTGTCATGATAGGAACATTTCAAACTCTATACCAAAACTAAAAATATATATATTCTTAATACTATTTTTGATACCATTGCATTATTTTTGAAGGCACAGGGTTCTTCCAGGAGCAAAAAGTGTGATTAATGATAAATATTTTAACCTTCTTCATTCCCCTCCACTCATTCAGGGACTCCTAAATGCTTGTTCTCACCAAGCGTCTCCTATTTCCACAAAGCTGCTCCTTGCAGCTGCAGTCTCTAGCCAAGCTTCCACCTCACAAATTACCTCTCCCCCCGCGATTTACATTTCCCCACTCAACTCCATCAGACTAGCGGCAGCAATTAGCAAACACCTGGTGGACCTGTTCATCTGCTAAGCTCCTCATACGAATTACTTCTCAATCCAACACTCCCAAGAACAGTTGCAAGGCAGAGTGTCAGGGAGAACAGGAACTTCTTAAAGAGACAGAAGCCAGTTGCTAGGCGTCAAATTACGAAGTAAAATTTCTTTTAAGCCATGTTTGATGTATATACAGCATTTTTATAACAACTGAAGGCAACATAGCTACTTGATCGCGCTACAAAAATGGCAAATGTCAAAATGGCACGTAGTACCCTTCTGTACTACGTGCCAAAATGGTACGTAGTACATGGTACATTCAGATGATCAAGGATTCCTGGAAAGTTATTCGAAACAATATTGCTCGTACCAAAATGGTATGTAGTACATTTCGGCACATAGTACAAAATGTACTACATTTTGGCACCTAATACCACCCCTTTAACAGAAATCCCTTACCACAAATGTACATTTAACATAACAACAGTTCAAATTAACTGCTGATATAAGAGGGTTTGCTTTAAAAGCATGCTTGGATGTAAATTACAGGATTATGCTATTACAAACAACCCTGGGTTACTAATGTGAACCCAAGTTACAACAGCAATGTTAAACTAAAGCATCATGAGTAATTATATATATAAAAAAAAGGTATAAATTACGGTCATGTTTAAAGGACAAGGGGAGAATAAATATAATCTCAACCACTTCATCACACCCTTTTAGGAATTATAAATTATATGCTAACTTTAGCTTATAACAAAAAAAAAAAAAACACTTGTAAATACAATGTAGCTTAAAAGTAAATTAAGGACCTTGTCAAAAAGGTTAGTAATCAGTCTGACACCCTGGAAATTCATTCAAAGATTAACAAATTTGTTTAAACATTTCTTTACCTATTCCCATTGAGTGAGCTCATTGTGGTGCATCAGCAGGTAGGTTCCTGTTTTCCATTTTCAGCACATTTGATTAACAGCAGTGGGATGTCCATCAGACTGTAAAACAACAGATTCCAAAGGCAGGAGGAACAGATGCTAATTAGGGTCACTAGCCATTGTGGTAATTTTTTTTATTCTACCTTTTATTTTCTCCTTTTGTGATCAGCACCCCCTTCAGCAGTTGACTCCCCTATGCCAAAACCAGTCCTGATTCTCTATAATATCTATGATATTTTACGTTTCAGTTATTGAAGTGATTTACTGAAATAAATTCACCATTCAGTCAGTTTATAATATTCTTAGAAGCATCTGTTTGCAATCTAGGTATCACAGAGTTAATGAAACAATAGAGCTAACGCTTCAGTCAAATTCTTGCCTCCATCACAATGAAAATATGTGGACCGATTAGATTTCTTCCTTGTTGACTTGACCTACTGACTCGAACACTGATATCTATGCAAATTAAATGTGTGCTCTTTCAAAACATGTGACACATGTTTGGGTAGTTCAAACTTAAAACATAAGCATTTTAAATGGCATTTGCCAGCCTTGAAAATATTTATGATGGTTGTAACTTGAAGTGGACATGATAAAATTGCAGTGGCTTCAAGCTGTACTGAAGTTAAATATTTTCTGGCTTGTTTCACTCTGGGAATATTAGTAATTAGGGTGTTTTGCCCTCTGGGTTTATTTGCATTGTATGAGACAACATTATTTATCAGTGTTTATTATGTAGGGAATAGAATAGCACTCAAACATTTTGAATCATTACACGGACTTAAACTGAGTAGCTCAAAAGTAAGACTAAGCTTATACTGACAAAAAAGTAATTGCTGTTACTTATTCTTAGATAGGCCATGCATGTATACCTCTACTACAGAATTGCAACTCATTAATAACATCACCTAATCACATCCACCAGTGTACTAATTGTTTACCATGCTATTCCCAGATGGTTAATAAATCATTTAATATAGGAGAACAAAACTCAAGATAGTAATGTCGTAAGAAAGTAATACATTAAAAAATGATACAGTAAATAAGAGTGAATTTTATGCCATTGATCCCAGAATTTATAATTCTGAACATGAGCATATCATAAGCATCATATAATCTTTAAAGATGTGATGAGACTGGATGTATGACAATCTCTCCTTCGTTGTCACGTTTAGACACAAGGAAAACAGCACAGTAGATATCAGGGAAGTAAAATCAAGAGCAGAGCTTTTAGTTATCAAGCTCCTATCAAGCTTTTTGTTTTATAATTAAAGGTTGATTCAAAACTAAAATCCCAATAATTTGGTGTGGTGGAGTCCATCTCACTTAACATGAAGCTGTGTCACTGTTATCAACATAGCTTATGAGCTGTTTGATTAAATGTAAAGACCGAGACACTAGCCAGACATCTGTTAGGAAATCTGCACAGTGATTACACTGCCTCATCTCACAGAGACTCATAGCAACAAATGATGTAATTAAACTAGAGTAATACTGCCTCTTGGCCTTGGCTTCTTTCCTTGTGTGGACTCCAGTTGTGGTATTTATTCATGTATCCTCTAACCTTATATATACAGTATATGTATATATGAATGAACATTTCCAAATGCTGTAATTTATTTCCATCAGTCTATTCTCTGAGCTATGGACAGCCAATGTAAAGACTTAAGAATGGGGGTGATATGATACAAATGTAATTGATTTATTGTATGTTAACCAATGATGAAAATTGTTTTCTTTTTATGTTTTTTCTTTTCTTGCATATTTATAACAGCTCAAAATCTTTAGTAGGGGGTTCACTCAATCTAAATTGCTATTAAAGTATAAAAAGCATCACGTGTTTCCCAGCCACACAGTACTACTGTATTTTGTAGCACAATCAAGTAACTATGTTACCTTCAGTTGCAGGTGACACCTTGAAATTGGGCCTCTGTCTCTTCAGGAAGTCATCGCAACATCGTTCCTCTATTAACCCTCTTTCATGTTTTTACCAGCATTTCACTGATGATTAGCTTGTATAATGAGCTCAGCAGATGTGCAATTCAACCAGGTGTTTGCCAATTGCTGCTATCTAGTCTGAAGGAGCTGACTAGATAGGGAGGGCTGTTCAGTGAAGCTTGGAAACTGCAGCTCCGAGAATGAGCTTCGTCCTTGAAGGCAACGTTCGGCCCCCAAGCATTTTGACCAGCTGAATGATTGAGGGAATAACATCTTAACATGATTTGAAGCTAAAAAAAAAAAAAAAGAGTTGATTTTACATAACACTGCCACTTTAAATTCAAACTCTCCCTGACCTGCAGCTTTCCCACACTCCAAGGCCCCCTGGCCTTCCTTGCCTTAAGTCTTGCTTTGCAGATATATGTCTTGGCTCGCTCCATGGGCAACAAGTTTCTAGATGCAGAATGAAAGATGTATTTGTCATTAAATTCTATTTAATATACTCCTACCTCTGTTGCGATAATGTAATATGTATTTTAGAATTGTCTCCAAACTCATTAAAAGACAATGAATAGATGCAACACTAAGTTTAGATTTCAGTGTTTCTCCACCACAGGCCTCCTTTTATGGGTAATGGTGGAAGATATTTAGCCCACTACGAAGCAAAATAAGTGTGAGTTACAGTTTCAATCCGCCCTTGTCTAGAGAACTTCAATCACTCAATTTCTCTGAGCAGTATGCTTCCAATCCCACCAAACAGCTGGCCTGGCATTTAGAACACATGGGGATTAGGGGCTTGATTTAGTTAGAGGCTCAATCCAGAGTGAGACCACACAAGCGCTTATGATGCCACGTTCTCCTCTCTGCTGGCTTTGTGATAATGTCCTTCTTTTTGTTTTGCTTGCAGGCATACAGTATGCCACAAATAATGCCACATGTAAATTTCTTATTATCATTGTAACACACCTTAAATATGCTTTCCCCCTTTTATTATGCATATATAAAAAAGAAACATTATAGTTGTCAGAGGCTGTTTTTAGAATATCAAATATTTCTCTTGGTACCTTGGACACATCATTTTTCTATCTATGATATTTTTAACTACTGCTGGATTTAAAATAATCTCTTGGCTCTTGATATTTCCCATCTTGCCCAGTCAGTCGTGCCATCATAAGCCCTGCTGATAATCATATGCTTTCACTCTGACTTAGGAATGCAAGGTATGCAACCTTATGAAAATAATGCTGCTTGTCAAAAGTACAGGTCTGCGTCAGTGCTCTTTGACAAGATGTACAAAAGAGGAATCTGTCAAGTCAAGATTTCCCACTGACTATCACCTCTCATTGGTTAGTACAAGGAACTAATTTGCATGTGGTGGGAGTGTCCTGAGCCAGCACTGAGATGAATGACTTGTTCAAGTCAGAGAGAAATAAGGCATAGCACTCGGCAGAGGTCTGCTCAGCTCAAAATGCCTGAGTTACTTAAGCTGCCACTCTTCCTGCTGTAAGTGGAAAGTGCTGGACAAGGACATAAACATGTTCAGGAGCAGGTACTCCAGCAAAAGAGACAGCATATGGGTAAGTTTTCAGGTAATTTCTATTTTTTCTAATCACTGCAACCCAACAAAAAACTGTCTTGCTGTGATCTAAAAAAACAAAGTGACTTTTTGTACCATCAACATGGATACATAAGGTTCTTTCTGTCTGTTATGCATTTTTACGATGGGAACTTCTTCAATATAAAATAAACTCTTTGTAACAAATGTCATTTTAAGCCATGGCTTAGATTTATTTTCTTAACTGGTGAGCGTAGTGGTGCTTGTAATTATTATACCACTAAGACTTCACAACATAAAACAAGAATAGAATTTCATACAGAACAAGAAATGCTCAGTTTCACCAAAATCATAGTTTTCTGATACTTTGTTGTTGTTGTTTTAATCAACCTGAAATATCTTTTATTTTCTTGTATTACAGGGTTTCTACATCCTTATGTTGTACACAACCCCCCTCTCCTGTCTGGCAAATTTCAGTCAAGCAAAAGAGCTCATCTATAAGATAAAGGAGGGATTACCCAAGGGGACTTTCATCGGGGCTATTGGAGTGGACTTACGTTTGGATTTCACAGTTGAGGCCCCCTTTTTATTCAGTCTCACTCAAAAGAAGGTCAGTGAGCAGTATGTGAACATAAATAATACTACTGGGGAGCTTTACACATCCGCTGCTGAGATTGACAGGGAGACCCTGTGTCCTTACAGCTCTGAGGAGCAGGGATGTTTCCTTTCACTGGACGTGTTTGTGTTGCCTCAGCAGTACTTTCAGCTTGTCAAAGTAAAGCTTTTAATTGAAGACGTGAACGACAACAGGCCAAAGTTCCCCACAGATGAAATCTGCATGTCTATCCCAGAAAACACACCAATAAATGGCCGCTTTGCAGTGGAACTGTCTGCTTTTGACCCGGACCTGGGGATTTATGGAGTGCAGACCTACTGGCTGGTTAACGACTTTGGTGTGTTCACACTGGATGTAGAGGAGAATGATGGAGGTGAGCTGACACCATTCCTCATTGTGACAGACTTTTTAGACAGAGAGACGCAAGCTGAATATGTTACAGATATCATTGCAGAAGATGGAGGGACCCCTCCCCTTCTTGGAGCAGCAACTTTAAAAATTGCCATCACAGATGTAAATGACAACTGCCCTAAATTTACAGAGTCACAAATTAATGTCACTCTGCACGGGAATACCAGCAAAGGGGCACAGTTGGCACGTTTGCATGCTTTTGACCCTGACCTTGGTGCTAATGCACAGATCAGCTACGCTTACAGTGAACGTGTGCCAAAGAACACCAGGAGCTTGTTCCATTTGGACAAAATTACAGGGGGGATCAAGCTAGCCAGGAAACTAGACTTTGTCACAACCACATTTTACAAACTGACTGTTCTGGCCAATGGACCTGGCTGCATCCCTGCTGTTGCAACTGTAACTGTCTATATCATCAAAGTGGTTACAGGACCCCCTGCTGTCATACCTAGATATATTGCACCCGAGAAGGATGGAGTGGTGACATTAAAGGAGTCTGAGCCAGCTTTTTCTCCAATTGCATTTTTTACTATCAAAAATATGGACAAAAGCCAAAAGGTGGACTGTTATTTGGAAGGCTTTGGTCCCTTCAGGCTTGTCCCATACCAACAGTTAGAGAATGAGTATTTACTAGAAACAACAGAGACATTGGACTATGAGAGGACTCAGGAATATGAGCTAATTTTGGTTGCTAACAATACTCAAGATCTAATCATAAAGACGTTCCTAAAGGTGCAGGTTTTGGATGAGAACGACAATGCACCAGTGTTTCAACAGTCTTTGGTGGAAATATCAATTGAGGAAAATAATTCACCAAATACATTTCTAACTCAGCTGCAAGCCTCAGACCCAGACAGTGAAAGTCGAGGGGAGGTAATCTACATCCTTGGTGGTGATACTCCTGGGATTTTTGTTGTGGATCATCTGACGGGGGTTCTAACTGTTGCGACATCTCTTGACAGAGAGGAAAAAGAAAAATATCGGTTCATAGTTAGAGCAGTAGATCAGGGGACACCCAGGAGGGAGTCAATTGCTACGGTGGTGGTGACTGTACTGGATCGCAATGACAACAGTCCATGTTTCATTAACAAGGATTTTACCTTCTTTGTGCCAGAGAACTTTCCTGGGTATGGGGAAATTGGTGTCCTCTCTGTGACGGATCCTGATGCTGGTAAGAATGGGTGGGTAGCCCTGTCCATCCTTAATGGAAGTGACATTTTTATGATAGACACTGGCCGAGGTGCACTGAGGGCCAAGACATCCCTAGACCGCGAGCAGCAAGGAACGTACCAGCTGTGGATTGAGGCCGCTGATGGTGGAATGCCAGCACTTTCCTCTGTTACTATGGTGACTGTTCTCTTGTTGGATGTGAATGACAACCCGCCAGTTGTTCTTTTCCCTCAGTCCAACCAGTCCTACATGCTGGTACTACCTAATACAACACCTGGGACATCAATAGCAGAAGTATACGCAGTGGACAAAGACACAGGGATGAATGCTGTGATTGCCTACAGTATCATTAAAAGGAAAGGGGGTGAGCCAGGGTCATTTGCCATCGACCCAGAAACAGGAAACATAACATTGAAGAGAGAGCTCAGCAACAGGGGGCTTTACAGCCTTCTAGTGAAAGTTAGTGATCACGGTCAACCTGAACCGCTTTACTCAACAGTCATGGTTAACTTCTTTGTCAATGAAACAGTGAATAATGAGAGTTACATCCAAAGTCTGCTGACCAGAGACATTGACATAGAAGTTGAAGAGAAGCCCTGGTACATCAGTCAGATGACAGATGGGCCAGAGAGGTATGAGCTGTTCCCCTGTCGGCCCATCCTCATCAGTCTTTCAGTGGCGTGTCTCGGGTTGTTTTCCCTGGTTCTCATATTGATATCATACATATGTTGCAAGAGATTCAAAAAGATAAGGAAGAAAAGATCAGAAGTGGAAGTACCTTTAAAATTGAAAAATGGCTCAACGAACTTTCTGAACAGAAAACTCAGGCAGATGTCAAACATCTGATCATCAGTTTTGTACATATCCAAAAGCTACCACTGTTTACATGAATGTTTACAAATATAAGAAATACAGCTCTTACATAAAGTTACTGTTTTTGCTTTGGTAATTTTTGTGTTATTACTGCAATATACCCAAGAGGGGAAGAGCTAAGTTTAAAGTTCTATTTTGTCATCTCCTATACGATACATTGTATTCGTGATTCTTTTCAATTAATTCAAATGTGACACATTAGAAAATTATTGGCAAGAAAGTAATAATGGCATTATAGTAAAGCAACAAGAGCAACTGATTAGATTACAGTTATTTTGTACATATTGTAAAAATTGTTTTACTATTTTATCTAACACTTTTGCACTGGTATAAATAGAGACGTTTCACCATAGGAGGTCCATTCTCTTAAATCAATTTAAGAAAAAAATTATCCATTGAGGTTATCAGTGAAAGTTAGAGAAATGTTAAGATATTTACTTTTTCAAAAACTGTCCATGTAGATTCACGAAGCAAAAATCTAATTTCTAAATCTGAATGTTGTGGAACAGACCATGTGTAAAGAAATCATGTGCTTGATTAGCACATTTTTAAAACCTACATATAGACCCCTGCCAAGCTTTATCAGAACAATCAGCCTCACTGTTTAGCTCTTGATCAGTTACTTTGGACTGGAATGAGTTTTGTCATACATGTTAACAAGACCCCAGAAAAAAAGTGTGCATGGGGTCTCTGTCTGTGTTTTTGGTTTATTTTTTAATCTTGTCTGAGCACAGTGTGAGTAACTACAAAAAGACTTCCACAACTGAAAAGTACCTGAAGTCATATGCAGTCAAACATATTTAACATAAAATCCCTCCCAATACAGCTAATAATTTATCAAAGATGATAAATGAAACAATTTCCACTATTTTTTGTCATTTATGTGCTTGATGTTACATATGTCAATCTAATTTAAAGAATCATGCCATTTTTAATGTCTGTAAAATAAACTGCAAGTGTATGAAAGAGAAAATCTGATAAACTATTAAAGATATTTATTTTTATAATATATTTGATATCATCCTATGTCTCATATGTGCCATATTTTTCAAACTGTTTTTCTGTGAAATGCTTTATCATATGAAGAAAGATTCAAGATACTTTATTTCACCTCCCTGTTTATTGACAGGTTGTTTAATATAACTCATAGATTCAAGTTCACATTTGTTCTTGTTAGCTTGTTTTTTAAAATATTAATAATGTATAAACAAACACACAATGCATTAATTTGATGTGTGTCTTTAGTAAATGCATAGATCTTACCTGTCTCTTAACACATATGTACCAATTATGGGAAAAATTGGCTTTTTAGAACAAAGTAGAATAATTTGATATCAGTTAAATTCACTCAAATTTAGATACAGTTTTCTGATCTAGTATGGAAATGATTAATTAAAGCACTTTGAAATGCCTTGCTGCTGAAATGTGCTATACAAATAAAATTTGATTGATTGATTGATTAATGCATTGCACTACACACAATGCAAGTGCCAGAAAACAGTTGAAAAACAGCCTGAGACCCTGTATCGCTGTCAACACCTGCATGGGTGTCAGAGCTGGTACAGTAACACCCAGAGTAACACTTTAAAGGTAAAACATTGCTCTTGTGTGGAAGGTCAAATCAACTTTCCTCACCTTTTTTGAGTTGCACTGTACCACTATTACTGCTACAACCAGTACAAATTCATGAAATATCACCCATGAAATTGTGAAAGTGGCTGTGGCACTTTCTCCTCCAACATACGAACACCTAATCTTCAGCTTTATGAAGGTGCCGCTTCCCTGCGCAGTGCTTGTTTGTGTTTACTGTGAAAGCTGTGCAGACACAAAGCCTTCAGGACTCTGTGTTTTCTTGTTAACGGGATGTACACTCCCCAGAGAGGAATTCTGTTGTATTAAGCACCACTGAAACCTGTTTGGCTTTCACAAAGCGGCAAACATCCAAACAAACCTGTGCTCACAATGTGCTCACCCAAGCAGCTTCTTAAGTGATCACAGGCTTTTCAGGACGGAAGTGTGCCATGCAGGCACAGAGCACATCAGGAGCTATCAGCCTCAGTGTAATCCTCAGTAATCATTACTGGCCAAGCTGTGCATTACACAAATAGGCTGAAATATGATACATAGCATGCACATGCTAGTTGTGTGTATGATCACAGGTAATAATGGAAGGTGCTTTAATAAGAACAAAATATCTCACAAGGCGTGACATTAAGGGAATGCATGTGATCTGCCTTATGCTCCAAGACAAGTATAACTGGATTCAAATGTTTTTTTTCTGCAACTGTGTAGCTATTTTCTTAAAGGAACAGCCAGGCAGATAATGTGTTTCTTAAAAGAAGCCCTCTTGCTTTTGTCAATAATATCACTCAGAGTTTACTGCACCGCATATTACGGTGCCTGCTTCAAATGTTGTTCACCCTTGGAAAATTAGGTGCTATGTCTTAACCTCATTCATCAAGCAGAACTCTCGCTCAGTCAATACCCTGGTGACGCATTTCAATCAAGGCTACACCAAAAAAAAGCTTGCAGCCAAGTAACCCTTAATTTGGTATGGTGTCTGGATAACTTTACATTTGTTTTTCACACTGTGCAAACACTTGCAGGAACGTGATTAATTGCAGAAATAACAATGAAGGTCTTACTTCACTATGTCCCTTCTCTCCCCCTTCCAGCGTTTAGTTTTTCAGTGGGCCTCTTTTTTTGCCTTAACATGCTGGGACAGGAAACGGTGATACCAGACTGTTGGGTTATTATATCACTCATAAGCAAGGTACTTAAGAAACACTAAAGTTGATAGTGTACGACAATGTGTTTATTTGCTTGATTGAGTTCAGTCTTTGTTTTGCTAACATGTTTCTTTTCTATAATCAGTTAGATTTGAAGCAGTTTAAGAATAATGACAAATATATATACAAAAATAACATCCATGCTCCCTTTCTTTTTAGGATGCTTTCTATTCTTCTTGAGTTATTTCTTTTCTCACAAGGTGTTGTAGAGGAGTGCCAGAATTGTGTGCAGAAAAAACTAAGTAGAAATATTTAATAACTTAATAAGGAGGTTATACAGACTCCAAGCAGCTGGAATAAGTTACCTGAGCAGAATATTCATGTCAACATGCTCATATGCCCACGAAATACCAACTAGTCCCTCATGTTTGTCGCACTAAAGAAAATCAGGATGGAAGATAAGATCACAAGAGTACTTTAAGCTTGTCCCTCAAGCAGGCTGGACTTTATTTGACAATGCATTTCTAAATCAGGGTGGACAGGGTTATTGTCTAAATGGACGTAGAAACATATTTGTATTTGGTTAAAAGAGTTGTCTCAAGTTTTTTTTCTGTAAGGGTATCTTAAAAACTTGGAAGTTGGAACACCTTTCCTGTATATGTCTAGAGATTAATTGAAAAGCATCAGTGCATATCCAATATCAGCTCTTCAAATCACTGAGAATTGTGACCAATTAATTCAGTCTGTGTTTAATCTAAAATGTGAATATTGCTTCTTAACGAGTGTTCCTGTCAAGAGTTTTGTGGCAAACTCCCAGCAGGTTCTCTCTTTACACCAGGTTTAAAGCACCTGCATGGAGGTGTAGGTAGATTTGCATTGCTAAATTGCTGCATCACACCTGCTGCTGTGCATTCATATTTTAAGCCTTTGTGCCACTGTAAAGCTGTGATGCATATGCTCCCTGAGCACTCTTTTTCTTTTGCCTCTGGTGATAAAGAAATCCTTTTGTGCAGTTTATGATTGATTTTGTGCAAAAATCGCACTCCAGAATGAACCGGTTTTGCAACAGAGAGGATCTTGAGCAGGTGTGGGTGCTGTAATCTATTAGCATAAATTTCTCCACTGCTGGTGTGAAGGTACCTTTATTGCTAAATATGCACTTATTAGTTTTGACCATGGTCTTGGTGCTATTCTGGTCTTTACTTATATCTTGTAACTACTGGGTAGTTTACTGAAGATTTCAGACTTATTTTAGTAAGAAAATGAACATAACACTGATTTTTTCAAACCTATTAAACATTATAGAAATCATCTTTTCTTCCGAAAGGGTTTTTTGTTCAATCATATTCTAAACATCAACTGAACTCAGTTATCCGCATACTGCAACTTTGCCCTGAACTATACAATCAGCTGTAAGATCTTATTGAGCTTAACTTGATCTTCGAGGGGATGTTTTGTTAAGTGAATCCCGCTCTGGGTTTTACAAGGATAGGAACAGCTGGGAAGGTGGCAGTTAGAGACACTTCACAGCTTTTCCACATGACTGATCCCCATCAGTGATTCTTCTGCTAAAACCATCAAAACAAGGGCAGAACAGGCTTTTGAAAGGTGACTAAGTTTATTTTAAGATAATTAAACACTGCATAGACAGCTAGACACAGACACATCTCAACCTTTGCCCCTGCATACTTTCTCTGTTTTCTATTACCATCTGGGCCTTTTACCCCCCTTCCAGGAAAGTCTATCTGAAATTACATTAAATTCTTAATGGTGTAGACAGCAGGTAATTATCGTCAGTCACAGCCTGATCCCATTTCCAGATTGGCTTAATTGTAGGTCCCTGCCTTGAAATCAAACAAATAAAGACACAATGAGAGGCCTAGGTTAGGTTACACAGCTCCAGTGAATGGAGGAGGCTACATTTCCCAAGTTATGACATCAAATACGGCCCTCTACCACAAGAACACCAACACACACACAACGACACACGCTTTGTTTAATCTTCAATAATGTATCTCCATATTCTCCCAGTGAAAATCACTGCCTTTGATCTCAAACATCTTTCATTTGCTGTGATGCAACAACATATAATCCAATCGCGCTCTTCTGATCCTGCTGTGGATTACGTTACTAATTTCCTTTATTCCTCCGTCCCCATTTCTCTCTCCGTTTCATTCCAGCAAAAATACAAACAGGAGTTCAGGGAATTAACTGTGGCAACTTGGTTCTAAGCAACTTATTTTTTCCCACAACTGCGCTCTGATGATTTATTATAATGTCATGCCACTGGATTTATTTCCTTTCCTAACCAGTACAGTAGACCTTTTGGATATTATTATAATTTTTTTTTCCAATAACATTTGTAGATAAAATATATGTTAGATTTCAATCACATTTAAGGGGTGGAGACTATCCCAGCAGCTAACAGGCGCAAAGCAAGACCTCAAGCAAGAGACTACCCCATGCTGAAAACAAACACCTACACACACACCTACACACATCTCAGTTATCAAACAACATAGCTTGTTTTGTTTCTCACTGCCTGAAAAAGCTGGGCACCCAGAGAAGACCAAGAAGAACATAAGAGAACATCAAAACCAAATCCACAACAAAGATTGCCAGCGACTTTGAACAATATGTATGCTTATGAAAAATATGGCTTAAAAAATGTTGAAATCATCTCTACTTCTTTGTGTAAAGGGATGCAAGCAAATGACAACACAACTAATTTATTTCCTTAAGACATGCTGGCAGTCTTGATTAACATCTTTTGATGTTATTTTTTTTAAACAGAACATTAACAATTTACTCCATAAGTTTATTCTGAAAAATAACTACATTTCCACAGCAAATCTGTCGTTTTTCTGAATTACAATTGCATTTCAGTGTTAATAAGCTCCTAGCCCTAATAGGATTGACTGCACTGTGAATGCAATTGAGTGCCAATTTTTGCTAACTACTGAAGTGGGTTTCTATGTAGTTGATACACTTTATGCTTGACTGCGGGTGCTTGTGTTTAATTAAAGCTGCAAAACTTAATTTTAAATTAAATTTAATACTCTGGTTACCTAGCAAAAGAAGGCCAGCTGAGTCATCAGTATTTGTTACCTTAGTGAGTTCAGAAGCAATACCATTAGAATTTTAAAATGATCAGAAATTTGATGTTCTTTTGTCCTACAATTAAACAATATGTCTTCATAACTTGTACAATAAGACACACTTTTTTAAGGTCTGACTTTAAATAAGGTAAAGCTTTTCATGTTTTATGTCATAAATATCACCAAAATGACTGCTTTTTACCCAAAACTGCAAAAGTTTAAAAATATGTATTTTTTTGAAACATTCTTTTAAGTTAAATTTTTTTACATACATTAACTTAGTGATGGTAAGTCCAAAACCTTGGTGTTCTGAAGTCACTCTTGGCTGAATGATTGAGGGTCATTGAGATGTTTCAATATTTTCACATAATGTCAACTAACAAAGCTAACAACATTATTTGAGCTTTCCAAAATTTGATAATATACACAGAAGTTTTATTGTATGTAAACAGATATATGCACTGAATGTAATAACTTTAAACTATATTTCATTATCATGGCCTTGAGCAAATATAAATAATTTTGGAAAGAGTGTTTTTATACAGTGTATGTACAGCTAATTCAAATGCAAATATTATCAATTTAAAATTATCAGTTAATTTATTTTAGTAACTCAATTTACTATGTGAAACACAATATGGATACATTATACACAGACAGATCTATTAAAGTCTTTACTTCTGTTAATTCTGATAATTTCTTCATGCATAGCTATTGAAAATATGACATTTAATCTAGAATTTTGCTCAAGACGAATAAATACAGAAATGTAGGCCTATTGAGAAATTTGTTCAATATCTGTCTACAGGTTGTTAGTCTTAAAAGGTACCAGTGATCCAAAAAATCAATACATGTATCGCATAACCAATATTATGCCCCTCTTAGGATTCAGAGACACAACTATCTCAGCCATTGACTCAATGTTTTTGCTTTAATCTGCATAATACTCTTTATACACCTTGGCTATACAACCCTGAGCTCATTGTAAATACTAACATATGTTGTGTGCTGTGAGTATCTTCCAAATAAACCATATTATTTGTGTTCTTTTTGAAAAGCCTAGGCGGGCATTTTCCATTCGGATAAGTAATGTTCATCTTCTCACGTGTACATGTCAAATCGTTAGAAAAATTGTTAAACTTTTGAATACATAATGGCTGACCCAGTCTTTAAATGAGCAGTATATAGAATATGATGTAATTCCCATGTACGGAGATATTGGAAGTCTCCTCTCTTGATCAAAAGAGTAAGGTTAATCAAGGCCTTGGTGTCTTGATTAATTTTGCCTCAAGAATTGAAAACACCATCTTTGACTACTGATAAATTATAATATTATGTTTGTATTTAATTTACTCTCTTTATGTAACATCTAGTTTCCAGACCTGTAGGTACATGTCAACCACTTCAGTGTTGACATTTGTTCCCGCTGTCCAATTCTGTCCCCTGTATCTAACTAATGATCAACACTAAACTTTAACTCGTATCACATATTAGGTCTGTAGTAATCAAATATTTTGAGAGCAAACATGGGAAAATGAATTACTAAACCATTGAAGAGGGTTATTCTGCTGATCCCTGAGGCAAGTCATAAATGTTGACGTGAAAGGAAATGAGTGACAGGACAAGCACATTACTACAAACAAGAGCTTATTTATGGCCAATATATTGCATCTTTTATTGGTTGGGCGAAGTGACTATTAAGCCTTTGCTTTAAATTTAACTATTGTTTGCTTAAATTTAACCCAGCAGCATGTATGTTTCTAATTAACTGGCTGTGGTAATAAAATCAAATTAAATTAAGACTTACTCATATTCTCCATTGTATTGTGTAGGTCAAGATTTGATAGGGTAGTCTATATGTCAAGGGTCAACTGATTCAAAAGAAGTTGACTGTTGAAGTGGGTTCTTTGAAGTAGTTGTGAGTTGTTATCGTCTTAAAGTAGGAAGAGGTCAGTGGAATGAATTAGAAAACATCTTCATACCGCAGAAAGGCAAATATTGGTTTGAGTGGAGTCACTTATGCATATTTTAGAAATACTGCATAATACTGCAAATTATGTCATTGCAATGCACAACAATATTATATTGTCTGATCCTTCTCCCATATGCTCATTTATTTCTTTAGTTGGTTGTTGCTGCTAAATAACATGCCCTGGGGCTGCTTGTTGGCTGAGACATGTTATTTTGCATATATAAGTCTGCCAATATGTTAGTAAACCTTCGAATTTAGTCTCTTGCGTTTTTTGTGTTATTATCAATTTACTTTTTTAAATGAAAAAAATAAAACTTAAGTGCTTGGAACCATTCCTATGTGATACTGCCTGACTGAAGCACTGGCATCCCTGTTACATAGACAAGTCCTTGCCAAGCTGAAGACATGCCAGTATCAGCACACAGGATGTGATGGTAACAAAATAGTTCTCTCCAGTTTCTGCTCTCTTTGGAGTTTCAACAACCGCAATCTCTCCCTCTCTCTCTCTCTCTCTGCTCTTTCTCCTAACAACAGTTCCTCCTCTGTATTATCTGGCTCATACAGATATGCTCCTGTCTCCCCTGAAAAGGCAAAGTCATCTTTGCTGCTGCAATTGCTTACTATCCTATCTCTGGCTGTTTCAAAATAACACCTGCAGAATAACTGTCTCACATGATTGGATGATTGATCTATTTTATGTAAAAGAAAAAAAAAATCAAAAATCTTGAATGACTAGCCTTACTCCAGAATGAAATTGTCTCTCTCTTTCTATGAATTCAAATGAATGATTTTGGTGCACTTGCAGGTAGGTTAGCTATTAATCCCACTTTAAAACTCTAGAAATAAGAACTCTAAATTATGGATTCTCGTTTTAAAGGCAGAAAAGGAATGAAGGCTGAATGAACTACCCTCCCACCCCCTACAAAAGTGGCCCTTTTTTCCGTCTGAAAAAAATATCAGACTTCAAAGATAGATGCCTTTTAGGGTCAGTCTGTCTGGCTGGCCGTCTGAACTGTGGCAACATACCAAGTTAATGGAGTGCCAGATGAGCTTTCCTTACTAATATTGGCCACTCATGCATCACAGTAAGTTGTTTCTGTTTCTGTCAAGGGGAACTAAGCCTCCTCGCTTAATTTGGTGAATAAAATGTGTGAGTGCGTATGCGGGTATGTGTGCGTGTTTTCATTTGTGTGTATATTTTTATTCCTCTCATTTACCTCCTGATTGGATACATTATAACTTAGTTCCAGCCATGTTTGCACACTGGTTGAGGACAGTCAGAGCATTTGCTCATCACATAAACATGCACGCTATAACCTCAGGGACTAATTTGTCCTTCCATATTTCAGTATTGTATTTTATGATGGTGAGACAGACACTTCACCTGAGACAAGAGAACAAAGTTATGCTTTGGTCTACATGACAATCAGAGGGCAATGGGGGAAGAAAGGGAGAAAAGAAAACCCACCTAACCCCAGAGATTATTTGTAGTTTCTAAGCTTACAGCCGCAGGCAAAGGATCACAACAAAAATGCAAACACAAACGCAGACAGGCACACAGAGCAGGTTGAATAAGAACAGAGAAAGAACAGAAAAATAAAAACCTATGGGTATTTGGATGTTGATAACTGAATAAGCCTGTAAAAATAAAATGTAAAGTTATTTTCAACATGTTTTATACTAGAGATTAAATAAGTAATAAACATGCCACAGTTTCTCAGTTAATTTTTTTTCTACTGGAGTCATTGACATGAATTTCACACCACAGTTTGTGCATAATTATTAGACAAGCAATGTATTTTGACAATGTCATTAATTGTAGGCATATTTTCTAACTAAAAGCTGGATAAACCTGAGTCCTTAACAGAGATATGCACAGCAGGTGATATGTACAGTATCTATGTATTGTGAGAGGGGATCGCATAAGAAGGTCAATACTCTACATCAAGGTGTACATAATTAATAGGCAGCTTCTTTTCTTTAGTTAAAATGACCCAAAAAGAGATTTAACTGGCTCTGTGCAGTCAAAATTACAAGTCTCTCAGAAGGATGCATATTGGCGTGTGATCACAGAATCAATACATGTTTTGTTAATAGTCAACAGAGTCACAAGAAAAGTGTTGAGAAAAAAATGCACAAATTAAATGCCAAGGATGTAAAAAAAAAAAAAAAAACAATCAACCATGGAGCTACCAGGAACTTTTAAGATTTATGTGTCAGAAATCTTAAGAGAGGGGCATCTGGCAGTTTCTGGCTTATGCTAAAATTATGCTAATTCAGCTTCTGGATTTTTGGGTCCAGTGGTGCTAATTGGGATATTCAGACATTTAGAAATGTAGCTGTGACCATTACTATTTATAGAGTATGTTCGCAAAAGTAAGACTTTTTTATGAAGATCTATTTGCTTTCTCCAGTGATTTGGCCACAGCTCCTGGAATACTTTTGAGATACTATCAGATTTAAGTTGGTGTCTCGGCTGACTATGGTTTTGATACATGCTTTTCTTCATGTGTACAATACTTTTCCCCTATACCATTTAACACTGCTTATATAGCGTGAGTATAGCAAACCTTGACACCATCAACTATGTTATTGTGTGATCCAATGTCATCGTTCAGTCCTTTACTTCTTAAATGAAAACAATTTTATGACATCCTACATCTTCCTCACTTTTAGTGAACACGTAGAAAACCACTCAGGAGGTCACTTTAATTTCATAAAGTCATACACAATATGCATAATTTATAGGTGCATTAACAAAGTGTATAAAATATTCAAACTTCAATTTACATGTTGTAGCCATGAAAAATTAAGTAGTGCCACAGAAAATTGTTAGGATTTATAGGAAAAGTAGCAAGAGTCACATTGTCTTGTTTTGTGTAAAATGTTTTCTGTCTTGTCTCTTCTTTGAAGGGACATTGCTCAGTGGTAGAGCATTTGACTGCAGATAAAGAGGTCTTGTTCAAATCTCAGTACCTCCTGCTCAGATGCTGTGCATGAATGACGCTACACTTGCTTTTGAACTTTACCAAGGCATAAATGGGTTGTTTCAATAGAAAGAGCAAAACACATTAATCTTTATAGACTGTTGAAAGTGAACAAAAAGACATGTAGCCAGTTTGTTAGTACTCATTCTCTCATCATCTCACCTTTTTTTTCAAACTTATACTTGAATGAGGGGCTATGTTTGTCCCGTTCTGATTCAGTTTTAC
Organism: Xiphophorus couchianus; assembly: GCF_001444195.1. Taxonomy (NCBI): domain Eukaryota; kingdom Metazoa; phylum Chordata; class Actinopteri; order Cyprinodontiformes; family Poeciliidae; genus Xiphophorus; species Xiphophorus couchianus. The sequence continues at coordinate 22,434,762 of NC_040231.1, read as the reverse complement.
TTAAAACTTATCTGAATCTCTTGAGGTGAAACATGTTTCACGTCTCTTGAGAGAAGTTGGATCACCAATTTTGTGTATGTGTTGGACATATTAACTTGTAAATTTTTAAAACTCTCAAACTGTAGATTGTCCACAACCTTCAAGATGTAGTTCTCTATAGTAGTTCCTTGGTTCATTCTTTTGTCTACAAGAATTTTATGTTTTGTCCATGAACCATTGCAACATCATTGTGGGGAAGAAAAGAAGAAAAAGCTGGAAAAAACATAGAAGCACAAATTATGCTGTGCTTTCAGTAATTCATTTTTTTAGAGTATTTCATCAGATAAATTCAAGGTTCTGTCTTATTACAGTTGTCTGGCTCCAAACTGATGAAATACATCAGCAGGAAGACAAAGCTTAATCCCCAGAGGACGACTGACTGAAACAGCACCTACAAAATGCAGTAGGTGAAATCAAGACTGTTTGTCTAGAAAGTTTTAGACTAGTTCAGTGGTGGCACATTTGACTGCAGATGGAGAAGTCTCAAATTCAGATCTGAACACCTGGGTCTGGGTAAATATTGTGTTTCAGATGCTCACTACCTGCAATTCTCCTTCATACTGTATTTTAACAAGCTTTTTACAAGCTAAGCAACAGTTTAGCTGCAAGTAACACGTTGTTTTCATCTTGATTATCTTTCTGTTTTACAATAGTCATAAAACAGGGACAAATGTGTCAAACTCATGAAAACTCTTGAAATTAAAGTTCGTGAAGTTTTGGTCCTTCTGGTTTTGGTTTCCGGCAATTGTAGTTAAATCACTTGAAGAAACACAAATAAAAAGTGTGCTGATGGGAAGAAAATGCTCAATACAGGCTTTACTTTTACTTCATTTTTGTCTATTTTCTGTGTTGCTACATGTTTGCTGTTCAGGCATCTCCTTTATGTTGTTACTCGGTTGAATGTGAGCACCCTTTACACATCAGTTTTCTTCCTCAATCTTGTTGAAAATTTTCAGGAATTCTAAGAAAGAAGCCAAAACTGAATCTACTGAAGACAGTTTGGAAAGTAGGGTTGATTAGTGAGATTATGTTGTTTGTAAGCAGCAAACCACAAAAAATGCAAATGTTGTGGTTGATCATTAACTTTATGCCAATGGTACGCCTTGATGTAGGGGGCATAGCTCAGTGGTAGAGCACTTGACAGCAGATCAAGAGGTCCTCCAGTTCAAATCTGGATGTCCCCTGTGGAGCAATTAAATCCCATGAAAGGTTAACACTTTTCAGAACTTGCACCCTGCATGAAAACTAGAGCTGGATGTGATGAACTCTGCACTTCTGAGCTGTATATTCATCTGTGCCTTCCCTGTTTCTCTACATAGAACAAAACTAACTTGTGCCTGGTTATTTCATCTTTATGATGTATTAATTTCTGCTCATTACTGGTTGGATTTGGCATCAATGTTGTGCTTGAAGAACTTTGTCTCTAGACAAAATGCAACTGTTAAATTATTGAACCAAAAAACTAAGATATTGGCAGTTTTTCTCAAATGCTTTAGTGCATCAGAATTAAAATGTTCACAACTGTTAGTTCAACTTTCACAACAAAAAGTTGTGAAGTCATAGTAGCAGTTTCTCATTCCTTCCAACAAATTGAGAGTGCTTTTGACATGCATCATTTACACCAACACAATTCTCTGCTGTTTTAATATATTATCATTTATTTATGTCACATCAGTCAAAATGAACTATGATACTTATGAATATACTGTTAGCTATAAAGCTAATAGACATTTCATTTCTGAAGTCATTTCAAGCAAAAATGTTGAAGTAGTTTTTAAAGTGTGTCAATTTGATGTGGTTTTTTTTTTCTTATTCTTTCCTGAAAATGTTTCTGAATTTGAAGAATTTTTGTCTGACAAACATCAGGCTTTACTGATGACAGAAAAGTTTTACCCAGTGGTTGCTTCTTATGGTTGTTGTAAACAAGATCGTCCTTCGCTTTCACACAATTCTGTGAGTATATTAGGCCTGCAAATAGCATGTGCAGGAAAAATGTGAAGCACACACGTCCTGTAGTCATTTCCCTCACAAAATACAGATTGTTTTTTAATTAAATGTAGATTTCTAATGGCTGGTCAAAGAGTGTATTGCATAATTAACATTTTCAGGTAGTGTCACCACAATCTGAATTTTTTGCATTGAAAACACAGAGTGAACTGTCGTAGTGAAAGCATAACAAAGCCATTTGCTGACATGACTCCTTGATTTTGAGGAATCCAGTTTGAACAAGTGGCATGCTTTCGAAGTTTGTGCTAATAGTTTTTGAAAAATGCACTCGCTCTGAAAATGTTAATAGTGAAGAGAGAAACGCACCGAAGTGACTTACAAAAAAACTGTAGAAATACAACCAGCTGAAATTAAATAATATGAAAATGTGTGCTTCCCTCAATTACTTTTTCTGACCACAACCAGCTGGGTGGGAACTCACCAATGCTGCCTCACCAGGGAAATTACATTTCCGAACTGGTGTGAAAGCTACTGACTTCAGCTTTTTATTTCAGCAACTCTGAGAAGGAAAACTAAATCCGGATGGAATGATGATTGGTAAATGGGAACTGCAATGATATCTGGAAAGTTACTTATTGTGTGGGTGTATGGAGGTAAAGGAGACAGGGCAACAGTGAGATGATATGTTGAGTGTTGAGAACAAACAGGTTCTGGGCTACACACTGCGTCTTACAGACATCCCTCAGAATCCTCTCTGTTCCTGTGACAGAGAGCAGTAAACTACCTAATTCAGCTTGTATCATCATTGTTGACAATTTTTCACAAATCAGCCATTTACTGAGCCAAGTTACTTTTGGGTGAATATGAATGAAAAAAGTGCAAAATGTCTACCAATTCCACTTGCATTTCCAAATGTAGTGTTATGCCGCAATGACAGTCTATGAGAGAAAAGAAAAGCCACCCACTCTTGATTTGGTGCAACAGAAAGCAAAAGAAAAATAAAATAGTGCACACTGGTTGCTCTTGTTCACATTCATCATTATTTGTCATTAGTCCTGCCATTGCAACTTTTATTTTAAATGGGGATTTTTTTTTTTCACTCAGAAATAATGAGGATGTTAGTTTCCCTTGCAGGCAAACCTTTGGCCTTTGTCATACTTGGTAAGTGAACTGTGAAATGATTGTAAGCAGAAACAGGTGGGCATTAATAAATTACTGTGACTAATAAGCCACTTAGTGGAAAGGAGGCCTTATGGCACTCATCTTCTGTCTGGATCATGATTTGTGGCCAAAATGTAAATCTTGTTTGCTTGCAGGTTAATCCTGGGTTTTAAGGGGATTTTGAATACTTTATAGGTCAGATTTAGCTGTGATGAGCGATGACACATTGGATACTAATTTGATGACTGTGTAACAGATCTACATGTAGACTCTATAAAGGGATTTTATAAAACTTGAAATTGGTTTATGTGGACCTTTAAGTGACTGGTTCAATTTTGCCATTTGATTTTCCTTTCCCGATTCATGTACTCACAAGTCTATGAAGGCATAAGTGTGATTAGGATATGATCACACTAGATGCTCCATTTCTTCAACTGCATCATTTAGCTGCATCAGTTTTTCTGAACTGATGCTCCCAAGCTGCCTCAATGTGTTCTACTTGGGCAAATTTACTGTATTGATATCATACCCACAACTTGCTATCTCTTTTTCCGGCACGGTCCCGACCTCTGTTTTCAGTGTGCTGACAATGTCCTATTGCAAATTACAGAAACTGATAGTTACCAGAGGAGCTGTTCCCAGCATTTTTCTGTGGGCAGAAATTTCTAGGTCAAAGAGAGATCTGTGTTTCACTATTTACCAGCTCAAAAGCATACAACAATCAGCTAGTTTGGAAAGATCTATCTGAAAATCAAATTTGAAGAAAAAATAATTCTGATGGATCTGATTTCTTTGTTACATTTGAAACAAACTACCCGACATGTCTTATTTGAGGTAGAAATATTATAATCTTAAAAATACTTTAAATAACATCATGAATATTTTTATTGATATATATATAAATTTAAAGTGCATAAGTTCTTTTCACAGCAATGTGCTTTTTGCTTTAAAGCTATGCATCTATTTATTACACTACCTATTTTAGAGATAAATGCTTTATTTATTGAGGACATTAAATACTGAAACAATGAAAATCTAAAGACAAATCCCTGTAAAACAAAGCAAAAATGTACTTTTGCCTTCCAAAAAAAAAACTTTTTAAAATTTGATTTAAATACAGTATTTATGTATCTGATTGTTTTCATTTTGTAATAATAAATACTAGTTTTGTCTGAATATGAAGGTGAATAAGTATAGCTGCATTATTTTATATAACAATAAGTTAATTATGTGTATGCAACCTGAATCAGTTTTGAAAAAGTTTTCATTTGCATCTTAGCACTGTGATAAAAGGATAGCAAACAATATAATATAAATGTTGTTTTTTTTAATTACCCACATCACATTTACTTTCCTGCAGAAGTACCATAAGGCTTTGTTGTAACAATGGCTGCTAACAAGTTCCAAGCTGTCAACATACTGCTGTGCAGCCCCATGACGATAAAGAAGAAAATATATTTCTCCCACAGTCTGACAGCGGCCGGAAAAACTATACAAACAGTGCTGCTCCACACTGTCAGACGGCTTTGATCATAGCTGTCAGTCATTGATCAGAAAGTCATGCCTCGTGTGTTCTTGGAACTTTGTCTACCAGGAACAACTGGATGCTCAGCTTTCCAGTCCAACTCTTATTTTGGAGACACAGGTATGTGAGCAGCAACCTGTATGGTATGCAATGTGAAATATCAGCCATTATAACACAAAAACTGCACAGCACGTTATTTTGTGAGCACCAGCAGTTACATCAGTTTCACATGCCATTTACACATGCTATGTTGCCAAAAGTATTCACTAGCCCATCCAGTTCATTGATTTCAGGTGTTCCAATAACTTCCATGGCCACAGGTGTAATAAAATCCAGCACCTGACCTTTCAGACTGCTTCTGGAAATATTTGTGAAAGAATGGCTCACTCTCAGGAAATCAGTGAATTCTAGCATATTATTGTAATCCAATGCCAATATGCATCGAGTCCTTTCATTAAATATCTTTGCTACTAAGTATTCTACAGTCAAGTGATACAGCTATTACAACAAAATGGAAGCAGTTAGGAATGGCAGCAACTCAGCCAAGAAGTGGTAGGCAACTTACAGGACAATGGAAACATCTCTGAAATCATGAATTGTGCCTTTCGATCTGGCAATTCAGTATATGGGTCAGTTTCGAGGAGAGGGGTACTTGCCTGACTGCACTGTCAAGTGTGAGAAGTTTGTTACAGAAGGGGTAATGGTGTGGGGCTGTTTCTAGGGAATTTGGCTCAACATTGTAGTTCCTATGAAAGAAACTCTTAATACAGTATTTCAACATCCCAAGACAATTTTGGACAGTTTCAGTAGTTGTGAGAAAATATGAAAAGGTCTAAGGGCTAATTGAGACAGTTTATGTAGCATCCACACATATTTTAGCATCCAACATGTACCAGCAGAATGCTGCCTTGTAATAATAAACCATAATGTATATAGTAGTATTTATTTAATCTACCATGTGTATTTCAAATAAACAAAGACATTGTGGGGTTTCTGAACTGAAAAAATAATTTATTTGCTAAAAATTCAGCCAGCCAAAACATTCAGCACATGCTACAGAGAGAGTCAGACTAAAGTTCACACATTATCTAAACTTAGTTCTTGTCCTTCTTTTTATATGCCATGTAACCATTAGATGCTAACTCATCATCATTTTATGGATGAGTTCATAAAAGTGACAAAAGGCTCCTTTACCCAAGGGTTACCTTCCTGCTTAGATCTATACGTGGTAATGGCAAAGATCAATAACTGACTGCTGACTCATCATTCACCCCTAGTCCACGCTGTCTCTGGTTAAGCTAACTGGCCCCATTTTGACCATTAAATTGTCATGTGTTATGAGTAGCACAAGGGTGCCTGGCAACAAATGTTTGGCAGGATGTTTGAAGAATGACACGTACAGTGCACGGTCTGCTGCACACTGAAAACAGTCATTACCACTGACAAGTAGCACCTATCTTCCTCATTAAAGGTTGAATCTCCGAAGTACAGTCTAAACCCTGTCAGCTTTTTATTTTTAATAAGTGTATAGTAGTGGTGTGAATATCTATCTGTCTGTCCATCTGTCGTTAAACAAAGCAAAGAATGTTAAACTCAGCCTTTCTAAGAGCTACCTGGGTCAAAATAATTACAGCCATCCCAGATGGTGTTAGTCATTCGTCATTCTAACACAGGCCCAGCTTTGCTCCTGACTACTTTTGGTTATCTTTTAAAATCTTCACATATCCTTCCAGTAAGCATAATCTACTATCAGACTGTTCTTATCATACTTCAATCTGACTTAATCTGGCTTCCTCTTTTTTCTCCAAACTCCATCATTTTATTACATTATTATCTTTTGAGAAATACATTAAATGTCGCCTATCTAGAACATGTTTCTTAGTTGAAAGTAGTTTTTCATCAAAATCTTCCAGGGGTTGCTAAAAGCATCACAAAGTTTAAGCTCACGAATGCACAATGATGGTTTGAGCTGCTGCTCATAAAAAAGGTCTGTCTGTTCAGAGGGACAATAACTCCAACCTGGAGTTTTGTTTTTTGCAGTACTTTATTATTTTGGAGCACAAAGTAATGTAAGCTTAAAAAATAAACCTGGTAAATTAGAGAAAGTCTTGTTCAAAATGATTTGCCGCAAGTTATGGCCCTAGGAAAAAACTTTTTAAACAATTACATTTTCATGTTTGCTAATACTTTTTTCCCTCAACTGTATGTCACATATATGGATGCCATACATATTTATGCTCCAGACTAAAACATTTTCATCCTTCTTTATGTGCAACCCACATTCAAAATCCCATGTATTCAGGAACCATGTCCTTGATTTTATGTAAAGAAGGTGGCATTCCCCAACACTCTGGCTGTCATATTTTCAAATCTGAAAGTTAGAACTGGGCTTTGCAAGGCAAATTTTTATTTGCTTAGAGATTCAAACAAGGCATGAAACCCATTGCTTTGCATATTATTAGTGCAGCCATTCACCAGGCCGGTGAACGTTAAATTCCTGATATTCATTGGTGCAAATGCAAACAACACTAAACATGTGGAGAAAACATTATCAGGGTACAGAAAAATGAATAAATATTTCCAGTGTATAAAGTGTCAAACATGGTGTTTTTAATCTCTCAGATGTATGTTAATCTAAGTTAAATGTGTAATGTCTGTCAGGTTTAGGGTTCAAATCTGATTTGATAAAATATTCTGATGTTTTGTTTGATCCTTGCATATTATATACAGTTAAGTGTCTGAAAAATGATTTTCAGATGTGTTACAAATTTGATTAGTATTAAAGAGACCCATTAAGGATTATTTATCTTGCACCAAATCTCCTATTTCACCAAGAACTTTGCAAAGAAATTTGCTCTCAGAGAAGTCATTTTCAAATGGCCACCTTTGTTTCTCCCCATCTATAAAGCACAGAATGGATTTGTTTGTTTGAGCCGATGCAGAAATTATGTAAGAAAAAAAAATGCATTTAGCGGGATCACAGGGTTCAGATGTCATCATTACAAAGGTACCGCAGTGGAGCAATGAAGGGTGAGGGGTCAGGTAGGCAGAAAGACAATGGCCAACAGCTGGGAATGGGGAAGATGAGGAGAAGCAAGCAGGTGGGAAACGGAGCACCACAGCAGAGGATGTTAATGTGGGAAGGAAGGCTGTTCCATCTCAACAAGTGAAAAGCATTCCTCTTGTTACTGAAGGTTATCAAGTTGCAGTGTGAAAGAAGCCCAAAGAAAGCCAGAGCAAAAAATGGAAAGACTTATACATCACGATAAATGGTACAGACTGGTAAACCTGGACAGACTACAGTCATTTCAGAAGAATTATGCTTTTATCTATGTCAGTATTTATGTGAGGCTTATCATATGCCTTATACAAAATAAATTCGCATAGAAAGACCATTTCACCGATTCCAGTATCGTTTGTACCATTACAGGAACATGCTCTGCAAACCAGCACGCTGACAATCTTATGTTGCAAGGAGATAGTGCTAACCATGAAGAAATCATGCTGCCATCTCGTAATCCAATATAAATGGAAATGCAATCAAACTTAGGCTGACTGTGCTAAAACCTGTCAAGCCCCAACATTAAAAAGTAATTTGCTGCCCCAATACGTTTCATTTTGACTGTAAATCCAGTCATGTAAGATCCAATCATAATCTAAGGCTGTTTTGTTGTGGGTCGTATACTTGAGATCATATCCAACTATTAAAGGCTCTATCTGTCACAAAAAAAATATATATATATAAAAAAACTACATAAACAGTATTCTAAGCTGTAGATTTACTTTGATCACAGCAGCCAGATAGCATTCAATGTGTTGTTATATAAACACAAAAACATCCAGTCAGCTTTCACTACCCTGAGTGAAAACTTTAAAACAACAAAACAACATGTAACATCAGTCATGAGAAAAAAATTTTTTTCCATGTGTGTATTGAGTGATTGTGTATGAACACGCCCACATACAATCATATCATGACACTGACTCACCTATGAACTAGTACCAGCAGCCTCATTAATATAAATTTAAATTTTAAAACATAAAAGTTAAATTTCACTTGTATGATATTAAAAGCAAAATTAAAATTCACTTTTAAAACATTGCTTTATTATGTTTATAAGAGGTACAAGGACTACTGTAATAAGAAGTAACTTACTTACTGTAACTATGGCTACAAATCATTTGGGATATATACTGTATACATATATATATATCTATATATATATATATATATATACATACACACACGCCCCCAAGTGTGTGGTATTCAGAGGAAAGCTGAACATTTATTGAATCCACCAAATTACTCCACAACCTATAGGGTTTAGAACTAAATCCAGTGTGAAGGTGGCTTAGCTGTTCTACCAGAGTATCACCATTTATCTGATTGAAAACCAATCCCTTATTATTTTCCAGCCAGCATGAGGTTAGTCCCCTCAAACACTTTCAATTCCTTCCTTGCGGATGGGTTTCCATATTACCCGCGGTTAATTATTCATGCACGCTCGCTTGGCGCCTCACTCGGAAAATAAAGCAAACCCTTTTGGACTCCCGATACAGAATAACACTGTGACCTCTCTGCTGAACCCAGCGGCATTGTTCGTTCGTCTCCTGCTGCTAGTAAGAAAGAAACTGGAGCCCAGGTGGAGATCATTTCCTTCATGTGTAAAACCGCATCTCTCGCACAGCACACGCCTATAAACAGCCAACAGAGTGTGCACAGAGTCTGAAGAGCTTGGTAAAGTCCCTTTTGTAATGTGCAAAATGATATCTCTGCAGTGTAACAGTCTCTATTACAGTGGGGGAAGAGATTGTCTTACCCTCCGGATTTGCTTCAAAGAACACAACAGATGAGCCCAGGCTGCTTGCTATGGACTTGTAGAGCTCATGATTATCTACAAGATGAGAATTGTAACAGCTAAACTAGAAGATAGAGGCAGGCAGTGCAGGCTGTGAAGCCTGCGTGAGGTCTGAAAACAACACAAATTTACTAAAAAATAAAGTAAAAATAAATATAATTGCTATATTTATGAGAGCATTTGTTTTTACTGCCTTGTGAGGCTTCTCTAATCCATCAAAATACATCTCTCCTCTTCTTCTGTTTTGACATCCCTATGATCTATGTAAAAAAACAAAAATACACATTCCACATTAAAACTGCTCATATTATCCTAATCCTTGAACAAGCTCTTGCACAAAATCTTTGGTCCTTTTTTGACAACTTTTCAGAAAAAAGCCAAAGCAACAATAATGATACCTTGATGCATTTCTTCTTCTCCTGCCCTGTATTATTTTATTCTTAACCCAAGTTGCATAGTTGGATAAAATAGACAAAACATAACCAACCTGCATTTACTATTAATTAGTTGTTTATTTTTGATGCATCCATTTAACAAATCTTCAAAACATATACAGTAGATATGTCCTTGACCAAAAAAACAACAGGAGTTTATGTGTTTTTTTAATTATTATTTTTGCATTATGTGCAAGCCCTTTGAAAAGTTCTGTTAGTCCGTGGGATGTGGACATTTAAAAACTTCAGGAAGCACTCTGGATTCTTGCAGAAAGTTGAGGCATGGGGGACGATCACACTGAAGAGCAAAGAGAAAATCTATTATTAAATTAAATAAAAAAAAAAAAAAACACTTCAACATTCTTTGGGCATCTTGTGAAATCATCATTGACCTTGTGAAATAGTGTGAGACATTGCATCGCACCAATGGAGAATGTAAAAGTGATAATAAGAAGATATATCCTTTAATAAGAAAGAAAAATGGGAAATAAAACAGAAAAACCACTTCAGCACACTTTCTGACGCAGAAAGAAGGAGAATTGAATGAAACAGTCAAAAGTCACAACGTTTGTATGTAATTATTGTCTTAAAAAAAGCTATTAATTTACCTGCCAGTGTAAACACAGAAACATCAATCACGCGCCCGGGGCGGCTGGTAGTACTGCTGCGTGGGCCTCGAGCGTCTCGGCTGTCCATCACCCCCACGGCGAAACTCCAGTGAACTGTCATAGTAACCGTCATCTTCCTCCTGAAGATGCAGATTTGACATAATTGTGATATGTCACTGCTTGTAATCAGACTAGACTGCATAAATATTTCATCAGCTTTCTGCACATCACAGAAATACGATTTGATTACTGTTTTTAAAAACAGTGCTAGCTCGGACGCTTATACTGAGGATAAACTAATAATAAAAGTATACCGGTTACCATCATGTCATCAGGAACAGATCTGATGTTATGCAGGAGGACCTCTTCACAGTTTCCATAATCACTAAACACGACCACCGCTGTCAAGCCAGAAGGATGCACAGCGTCTATCCTGGCATGGTAATACTTGCAGGCACAATGAAAGAAAAACAAATGAAACCAAATTTGAATAGAAAAAAAAACAACTTCCATATGCAAAACATTTGCACCATTTACTTAATGACAATCAAATAAAAAAAAAAACAATGAAGGATTCTAAAGATTATTTTTGGTATCAAACAAACTAAAGAGAAAAGAAAGATAGCTTCAACATCTTTTAGGTCAGTTAAAGCATGCCATACCTTGTTGTCTTCCCAGTACAGAGCCAGGCATGCGTCTCCAGGTTTCCATGCATGTTCAGTGATGTAACCTTTTTCTGTTCCTCTAGGTCCCTGACCTCGGCCTTGCCCTGTCCTCCTTTTAGATCCCTGGTTGTTATGAGCGTTCCTCTTGGGCTGCTGCTCTCTGTTTTGAGGACAGGGTGAGTTTATTGGCTTGATGGGCCCAGTCCTTTTATGTTCCAACTCTCCATTTTGGAAGTGCGAAGGATCCCCCGTTACAGTTCGGGAGCCCTGTGATAATCCCACTTCCTGTGAAGTTCCTGAGTTTCCTCCTCTTGGGTTAAAGTTCAACGACCCACCGTCCCTCTGTCTGTCAAAGTGGTCAGAGTTTGGCCGCTCGGCTCTAATCTTCCTCCTGTTGTTGCCGGCTTCCTCATTTCTTTCTGAGCGTTTATAATTTCCTCTTCCATCTACTTCCCCTCCTGCAGGATTATTGGGTTTAGAGGTGGGCACATTTTCTTTTACCCCTCGCCTGTGAGGCGGTCCAGACATACTACTGCCGTTCCCATTTCGAGACTGTAGGTGGTAAGCCCCGCTAAATTCAGTCTGCTGCTGAAATTCTTTTAAATGTGTGAGAGGAGACATAATGGTGGCAGGAACATTCTGTTCATCTCTAATTTCTCTCCTGTCGTTCTGCGCTCGGTCGGATGTGCTCCGGGGCCATTTCTCCTGGCCCCTCCACTGCTGGGCAGGAGCCGACATTTGGGGTGTTCCCGAGTTTGAGGCTGCCTCCTGCCCAGGTTTGGGGAAATCTGTGTCCTTATGAAAGCGGGGTGGCCTGTCGTTCCTCTGTTGCCTGTGGTCACTGTGTGAGAATTTGGTCTGGGATGCATCTTTGGCATGATAGTTTGAGTTGGAAAAACTAGTTTTGTTCTCATACTGCCGCTGTGTTATCTGATTCTTTGGCTCTGAAAACAAACCAAGTAAATAATCATTGCATAAAAATATTTACAACTCAAGGAATGCTGACAATTCTCTTCTGCTCCAGATTTTTAGGCATTTAAATTCATGAGTGAACTTGTTAGTGAGGAGGGGGCATTTTTTTTAAACTTGTGGTTAGTGTTGAATGAGAAAACCAGTCACCCACCATCAATGGAGAAAGCTCCCATCTTGGACTCGAGAAAGTCAAATAGGGTGCTTGGTCCAGAAGGTCTTCCCCCTGCTCCGTCCTCCTCGTCTTCATTTCTCGACCTGCCTCTCCCCCTTCCTCTGGCTGCAAACACGATCATACAGCAAAAGTTAAAATTAGTTTGATCATATAATTTGAATCTGTTATACTTTAATATTACAGGTGCACTGAATGCAGTTTTCTGACTGATCGCCGATTCCTGATCTTTAAGAAGTCTGACCTGTCGATTCCGATTTTGGCCGATACCATTTTTTTTGTCTGAAATGTCGCTAAATATAGCAAGAAAGTCGCTGAGTTGGCAACAGTGGGATGACTATTAACTGCAACGTGCAGACATGACCTGGTGGGCCGGTCTATCCGTCTAACCTTTCTCATGAGAGAGCAAAGGAGGACAGTGGTTGATTTTAAGACCTTTGTTGTGGTAGATAAGTTCGAGAGATAAGATCGGCTTCACATGCAAGTATCGGCCAATCACGGGTCTCCAAGAATTAAGGAAATTGGCGCCGATAAATCAGCTGGCCGATAAATCAGCTGGCCGATAAATCGGTGCACCCCTATTTTATATGTTAACTTTGATAAATATGTCAGCTACTAAACCACATCTTCCACAAAAGGAAATGGGAGTAAAACAAAAGACCAATGTTTTTGATTTAATACATCTTATGGTCCTACACAATCATGGGGGAGACTGCTGCCCTGACAGTCACAGACAAAGTCAACAAGGAGGCTGAAAAACAAAAATCATTGCTAAAGAAGCTGGTTAAACACATCATATTCAACTATCTTAGTGCAAAATTGAGTGGAAGGAAAATGCTCAACACAAAAATATATGTCACATTACAGTAAAAGCTTGTGCACACTTCCTAATGACCTGGAATGCTTTTCATTTTCATTTCTTCCATCTGTCACAGACTTGCACTGACAGCAATGACTGTCAGTGCTTTGATTTTTAACTTTTTTACCGTTATTATCGTGACTGATATGATACATTCCAGCCCTACTCATACTGAATACCACTGACTAATATCTGGATTAATGACCGTGTTATAACTGTGCTTTAATAGTTAGCAGACTGTACAGACACAAAACTCTGAAAATCTATGGAGTACAGTCAAGATGAAGAGGAAGAACACAAGAACCCAGAAGGCAGGAGAGCTGAAGCAACCTGAGCTTCCTTCAACACTTTAGCAGAACCACAAATTGATCACTTTCATGCCACTCAGGAAAGATGCAGTAATTCATGCAAAAGGAGCTCCAACCAAGTATTGAGTGCATCTACTGTACTTACCTTTCAGTAAGCCAACAACTCTGCATTTAAAATCCAGTTTTCATTGGTGCTCTGTAATATTCACATTTTTTGAGAAACTACATTTTTGCCTTTCAATAGCTCCAAGCCATAATTATCAAAGCTAACTGAAATAAATGCCTAAAATACATCATTCTGTGTAATTTAATTGGGGAAACATGTTTTTACCCACATAATGTTTAAGACAATGTTCATTCATTTATCTAGGAGTTTTGGAAAGGGTAACAGGTGTGTATATTTATGCAGGTCTGTGAATATGTATGGTTTGTGTTCATTATAAGACTTTGCCCATCCTGACCAGGCATGATAGCTTTGATCAGAGAGAAAATCCCTCTGGACTGATTATGATTTATGTATGAAGTAACAACAATAAAGTTTTTATAAGAAGCTTAGGATGATTAAACAAGTTTCACGTTGCTGCAGGACGATTTTTAGCGCGGAGAAACATACATAAAATAACCGAGGTAAAACAATATCCAACTGAAACCTTATCGTGTGCTTGGGGGGGGAAAGTCAGCATTACAGCAGTTCTTGATAAATGAACTAAAACCTGCAGCACAGCCATCGTGGACCGTTAATTAGGCTTCTGGTGATTTTCAGCGCATTTCAGGGACCGCCACGTTGCTACCCAACCTTTTCCTAACCTCTGCCAACTTTGTAGATCCAAGAAGCACTGCAGGGCATGGAATGTTATCTGTGTTCCAGTGTGTGTGGGTGTGTGGGTGTGTGTGTGTGTTTGAGTGTGTGTGTTTATGAACCTCTAAGTTGTGGCTTGTTAGGCTCAGGGACCACTGAGCCAGGTCTGCCACCGGAAGATCCGGTCAGTAGGCTGTTTAGTGCTACTTCAAGGTTGTTATTGTTATCCATCAGAGCTTGTCGGGCAGCCTCCCTATTAAAGCCCATCTCCATGATGTCTCTCAGAGCCCGTTCATCCACCTAGACACCATACGTAATGAGAGGAAGAATACATATGAACTGGATATACTGCATGGACAACTCACAAATGTACAAACCTACATTTGCATAAAGCTAAAATACTAGAATAAAAGGACAAAAACAGATGGTTCAGGTTTTGTATGGCTGTGGATTTAAGTTTCAAACCAACCATCTTTAACATACTTTGAAGCCCAGCTTAATCACATCCTATTCAATTCTACTTTCTGTCGAAGCCAAAGCTGTGTAACTAGAAAACACTAGAACAAGAAAGAAACCAAGATAAATTGACCGCCACTTGAGTTCATTTACCTTCAGTTCATTTACATTTTTTCAATATCCTAATCAATGTCTTATCTAGCCTCTGGACCATAAAATAGAAGCTCAGTCAAAATCAAAGAGTGAAAAAAGAAGCACAAACCAAGTTCCAGTGGAAAAAAAACAAAACAATTTGAAACAATCAATGCACATTAACAGACATAGGGTTGTTTTTCAGGACCATTTTTACATAAGTCCAAATTATATTTATCTTCCCACCAGCTCTCTATAGTTTCCATCTTGTCTGCTTTCTGTTCTTTCCGGCTTGTCTTCTCGCCTC
Organism: Xiphophorus couchianus; assembly: GCF_001444195.1. NCBI lineage: Eukaryota > Metazoa > Chordata > Actinopteri > Cyprinodontiformes > Poeciliidae > Xiphophorus > Xiphophorus couchianus. The sequence continues at coordinate 22,419,522 of NC_040231.1, read as the reverse complement.
CTTTGCTGGTGAGAGTCTCTGTTTCGAGAGAAGGATGCTGCATTGGATAAATTACTGCCCGCATTTCCTCCACCACCAAATGTGCGAGTGCCCTGAGGAGAGGAAAAAAAGAAGAAGAAAAAACACATTAGGGACAATGGAGTCGCAGAAAACCAATCAAAACATAAAGCTTTGTAACTGACGGTGAAATTATGACTTTTAATTCAAAGAGTCGAAGGAACAATTCAAGTTAACCTGAATGTCAATAAGTCCCATGTACTTTAAATGTAGAACCAATTTAATAGCTTGCACTAAAATTGCAATCAATATGCGATACGGTGTGATTTGCCAGCATGTGAAAAACAATAGTAGAAAAAGCCTATGTTTAACAATGGAAGACAAATGGAAAGGTGTTAATTAGTCAAACAAGAACATAATTACAACTTTATGTTTTAGATAACTAGAATGCAGAGTAACACTGGTTACATACAAAATTTATGGTGGGGTTACTCACTTCTTTAGTCTTCGAAACTTCAGCTATAGCTGCCGTCCGCTGCTTTTCGAACTCGTCGTTCTCGTCTGTGCTTTTGATCACATTTTGAGTCTGCAGGGTTTTCCTCTGATCTAGTTCCCTGCTGTCTACGTCATCCTTTCTTCCACACTTCTGTAAGAAGGTTAAAAACACATGATCCACATTTTAAAGCGAAATAGATTAAGGAAATAGACACTTAAATTGCAAATGTGTTTCCATATGCAAGTGCCAACATGAAAAAAAATACTTTAGGACAAAAAGGAAACTACTTGGGGGAAAAAAAAATCTAATTTAATGCATTATTACTTCCAAAATGAGATCCAAGCAATCAGATTCACAATACTTATGCTGGTGAGGATGTAGCAATAAAGATTGTATTAATTTCTAAATAGTAATAATAATGTTAGGTGTAAGTTTTAAATTAAAACAACCTAATCTTCCCTTGTAATGCATAGTTCCTCAATAAAGTATCATTCCACTTAAGCATTTTAACATTTTGTACATTTCAAGTGGCGCTTCTATGAATTTCAGCAGCAATTCAAGGCTAGAGATGCAGCTATGACCACAGCTTTTATATATACACTTCTATACCAAAGCTGATTTCTTTAAAATCAGCGAGGGGCTTTAAAGATTTAAAAAGACACAACTGTTCCAAGAGATCAGAGAACTTTACTGCACATTCGTTAAGACATGGGTTTGCCAGTGTCTATCTTCTTCATACAACACTTAAGAAATTAACAGCAAATGTTGACCAAATAAAATAAAAGAGCATAAAACCAAAAATTCATGTAGGCCTCGTTCTCTACATAAAGGTGTAGACAGGAAAGAATAATAAGACGCTGTAGTACAAGGTGAGCTTTTGAACATGTTTGGCTAAACGTCTTTGTTTTTTGTTCTGGATCATGGGACGCCCAAAAGAAACTGGTTGATTGATAGAAGTGCTCTGACAGGTGTGTGAATGTTAAGAAGTTTGTCCAGCTAGGTATGATGGGTTTACCCCATTTAAAGCTTTAAAAAGTTAATAAAATGTCCAAATCGGTCTAAAAGCAAAACAGGAAGCTATTGGCGAGATGACAAGTCTGGAGTTGATTATGATTGTGTATTTTTGTGCCCATTAAGAGACATGCTGCTTCTCTCTGAAAACTATGCAGAGAGAATTAACCTAGACCAAGATAAAGAATATACATTAGTCTAAACGAGACATAAGAGGACATGAATATTTTTTGCTCAAGGCTTTAAGATGAATATATGGTTTCACCTTGGCAATGGTTCTTGGCAGGCAAAAAGCTGATTTTAAAACTGCATTTATCTGCTTCTGTAACGTCAAGGGGCTGACAAAAACCGAATCCAGATTCCAGGCAGCAGGTCAACAACTAGGAGTCACAATCAATTTTGGCAGTAAGGTTGCTCTGAAAACTAAATTTGCCGACGTGTCTCCGCGGACTTTTTAAATTTTAAGCACAATTATTCCAAACAGATTCAACAATTTTGTTGTTTATATCAGGGCAAAACCAGTTTTCAAGGTATGATTAAAAAAAGATGAGGTGTTGTCATTAGCAATGTCCCTCACCTGACCAAATGGCACGAAAGGTGGAGGTCCACCTTCTGCTCCAATGTTACTCCTGCTGTGTTTGGCCAGACTCTGCAGGTTGAAGGAGAAAACAAACTCATCTCAAAATGCGAAAGACAAGCACAACTCCAAAAACATCGACAGAACAGACACACGGTAGCAACTACACAGTTAAAATAATTCAAAATATAATGATGGCTTTAGTGTTTAAACACAAAGCTGAGTTTTGGTTGACCCTCACCCTTTGTAGCTCCCATTTCTCTACCATATGATCCACTTCTCCCCCAAGAACGTGAAAGTTTGAGTCATCGAGCAGCAAAATACCATTTTTAACTTGGATTGAACCGATAAGCTTCACCTTGGTCCCAGGAGGTGTATTCAAACTGAAAGACATACAAACAAAAGACAAGAAAATTTGAATAAAAGTAAATGAATAAATAAAAATAAACAGCTATGAATAATTATTACGCCCACAGCTCAGATTTCAAGGGTTTAGCACATTTTAACTGTATCTACCAGCTCTAACACCCTATTGCCTTATCACTCTGTAAATGACATGGAGCAGTGCCAGCAGATGGGTGGCAAAGCTAAGAGAGACTATTAATAATCCCAGCTGCTCACCCATCCTCATGGTAAATTAAAAGCGCCTCTATCTCATCAGGCCTGATAAGGCCTCTGCCTCTCTCATTAGGAAAGCACAGGGACTTGGAGGGATTTCCAGCTACTGATGCTGGAAGCCAAAGTAACAATTAGGGATTTCACTCCAGACCTGTGGGATAGATGGTGTTCTCATGACACCGGCATTGTAGAAATGAGGTGCAGCGTATCCCTAATTCAATCACAAACACACTATTCAACCTCAATAGTTGCTTCTTACTGTTTAATTGTGCTCCCTTTATATCACTGTCTTACATAGTGAACAGCTCGGTAATCCATCTCATCCTTCTTTTCCATCCACTTAAGGCCTCCCTCACACTAAAGCGAACACTTTCATCAGAAACATTAAGCGCTGCTGTCGGATGCCCGCGTGTGTGGGGGTGTGTGTGTGTGTGTGTGTGTGGCGCTCATAAAGAGGGGATTTGTTCTGTTCTCTCCTCTCTTCCCATCAGGAAGTCACGGACTACATTCTGGCCACTCCACCTGTACAGACTGGCTAGTCACCATGGCAGCAATCACCAAGGCCACCGTTGCTTGGATGGAGATGTAATTAAGGCTGCGAGTTGTTAAATCAGCTGCTGCCACATGGAAATTGCAGATAAAAGAGAAATTCAGGCACACGGCGGGGTGAAAGTGTTGACAAGGGGGTGAAAGAGGAGTGTGTGCAGAGAGGCCTTACACATTAGCTAAGAATATGAGGAGGTAGCTAAATGAGCACCTTTCAACATCAATTTTGCAAGAAGAAATCAAATTCATCTTTTTTTAACAGTTCATTGTTATTTTATCATTTAGTTTTATTGAGAAAAAGAGAAAGTACACATGAATTCACAAGGATACTTCAGCTTTCATGTAGACTCTGTGACGCAAGCTCATTTTATCTTGCGAAAGAAAAATACAAACTATCGACCCACATATTGTTATAAATCAAACCTTAGAAATAAAACATAAAACATAAACACACTTAAATCTAATTTCTATGGCAATGGTTACTTTTCCTACAGAAATATTAATAGATGTAGACTTTTCAAACAAATACACTAAACTGCACCTGCTCTTTTGTACAAAAAAAAAAAAACCTACCTGATTTTGGACAGATGTTTAAACTCCAGTCCAACACAGGTGGTGTGCCCATCTGTCATTTGGAGACGCAGCATTCTCGGTGCTCCCTGGGACTCTTCATGGTCTTTGGGAGACGAGATGTTTCTCACTTTCTGCACCTGGAGGACACATGGACCCTCCAACTGTCCATTTGCAAAAAGACAAACTAAATTAGATTGAGAGGAAAATGGGCAGGCGGTGCAAGCAAAAGCTCCAGCAGTTGCAGTGCAAGATGCACTGAGAATAAATTACGTTTTTTGAAGCATGACATGGGTAAATATTTCAGTTTAAGAGGCTAATGACAGCACAGGTTTGTTTATTCCCCAAACTGCTCCACCGCTTACATTTGGATTTAGTCAGCATTTTGTATTTGGAGAGAAGAAGAGCTAAGCACACAAAAGAATGTTTGTTTTAATAGCTGGAACATTTTCTCTGCAGTTACTCAGATTCAGCATCACAAGCAAAACAAAAAGAAAAAAAGGGATTTGTATTTGCCAGTCTGTTAGCACCATCTAGTGGAAGTTCTGAGAACTGCATTATGGATGAGTATAAAGCATTGATTTTCTTCTAAAACCCCAAAAATTGGTTATATTGCATAATTTTTCCTTGAAGAGAAAACAGATCCATGCATTGTTATAAAAAAGTATTTGTTTCCTTACATATTTCTGCTTATGACTTTTGTCACACTTGGATGCTTCAGATCAAATGCATTTTAATTTCAGACAAAGATAACCTCAGTAAGCAGGGAAAAAATCTGTTTTCTTATTATTTTCAGGAAAAATAGCTACTCAAAACTAACATGTTTTGAGTAGCTAGGGATAGTTTAAATAATTATCCCTAAAACTAGAAATTGGTTGAGCCATCCTTGACAAAAACTGCCATCAATGTGCAATGAACATCAGTGAGCATTACACAGTCTCTGTGGAATATACTAGCCCACTCTTTTTTTCCAGAATTGTTTAAGGTCAGATGTACTGGAGGCTTCTCCAGCATGGTCTTTTTATGGTCATTCCACAGCATCTCAATCAGATTTCCATCTGGAAATCTTCCATGTTCCATCTAGGACACACCAACACCTTCATTTTATTTTGCTGAGCCTTTTAGAGGTGTACTTGCAGGTGTGCTCTGAATCATTTGTTCTGCTGCATAACCCAAGAGTTCTCTGAGCTTAAGGTCACAAACTGAAGGCCGGACATTCTTCTTCAGGATTTTCTGGTACAGAGAAGAACTTATACCTCCATTAATTACAGAAAGTCATCCTTGTCCTGAAGCAACCCCAAACCACACTACCACCCCCATGTGTGAAATTCTATGTGATGCATTTTTTTTCTTCCTGAATGCTGTGGTAGTTTTGTATAAAAAGTAAAACTTTTTTTTACTTCAATTCACAGAACATTTTTCCTAAAGTTATATTAAGACATAGTATGGCAAATGTGAAATGGACCTTTGTCTTGTTTTTGGCCAAAAGTGTTTTTATCTCACACTTTTTCTTGTTGTATCACGAACACTGACCATAAGTTAGGCAAATAAGACCCAACACTGCTTTAGATGTTCTGTGTTGTTTGTGGCTACCTGGATAAGTTGTTCACGTTCTCTTAGAAGAACTTTGGTAGATCGACCAATCCTGAGAAGGTTCACAATATTTCCACATTTTCTCCAATTATGAAAAATAAACTGTCCTTCGCTAGAGTCCCAAAGCATTAGGAATAATGTCTGTAGTCCTTTACAGACAGATAGATGGCAGTGACTTTGTTTCTACTTTGTTCTTCAATTTCTTTTAATAAGGCTGTGACATGTGTCTGTAAAAGTCGTTGACCCAACCTTGTCAGGCAGGTTCTATTATAAAGATTAATTGGTTTACAATAATCAGGCCTGGGTGTGGTGGAGAAACTGAACTCAACCTTCCATAAAATTGTGGTGAACAATGGGGATGGTTAGTTTTCACATAGGGTGAGAATAGGCTTTTTGATGAGTTATAACTTACTCAGTTATAAGTTCAGTTATTATAAGTGAACTCATCATTTAAAAATACAATTTGCTTATACTCATGTTTCATTCGTCCCATGCTAACATTTGTTTCACAACATGAAAAATTTATTTGTGACAAAAAAAATTTAACAAACGAGTTTTATAAGGTCACAAAACCTTTTTAAACCCACTTTGTAGACATGAATTCCGCTTACCTTTTCAGTTCTTCCACTATTTATATCAGATGGAAGAACCTTTTTCCCAATAGGCCTAAGATCACTCTGTAAAGGACATACTGCATCATTAGAAAGAAACAACACATATCACAGCAGTCATAAATGACAAGAAATGAAAATGACATTATGAAATACTGCTAAAAAATTATATTACAATTCACATTTTGATGAGCATCTATAAACAGAACACTCAATTCATCCACCGAGTTGCACAGCAGAACACAAAAGCATTAATGTGGCAACAAATAATATGGTTAAGAGAAGGACAATTAGATTACTAATAACATTTTCAAATATTTAACCAATCACACCACACTAAATCTCTCATCAGGTTTGTCTATATTTAAATACAAATCTCCAATGAATTAAATGAGAAGCAAATATACTTTCATCTTATATTTGGTGCAAAATACATTTTGTCTTTTCATATCTGGGGTCAATAAATGTGTCAATACGGCAAATAAAACCCAGGTTTTTACTGGCTTTGTGACTATTTTAAAGTATTCCCTCGATATAGAAATAAAAACTAAGGGCTTTACTTCAAAAACGATCCTTTCTAATTCTCCAATTTTTTTTCCTCCATCATACTTTTATTTAAAAACCAACAATAACCTTACTCTTTTATATTAAGAATATTAGATTTATTTTAAGTTTCTTTGAACTTTAACATGTTTTATGAGTCTACTATCTCTATCTTAAAGTAAGAAAGGCTGGATGAACCTGCTGTGCGGCGATGTGTGCAAGTGCTGCTTTAGATCTTTTGGCAGCACTCCAGGCTGAACCGTAAAGGTCAGAGCTTTCGCAGTGGAGGCGAACATTCTGTGCTCATCTGAAACTACAGGTAAGATGAATTGCCTTTTTGTCCTTCTGAAGACACAGAGGGGAACGCTCCCCAGTCTGAGTATGTTAATGATTTTTCTAATACATTCAAATATCTTTTAAGTAATTGAGCCATCTGAATACAATGTGCTTTATGAAAATACACATCGAAATGAGAAATCATACCGGCTGCATCACTGTAATTACACACATCATGAAAATGAGACGATCACTGACATGTCCTAAAAAAATGATACATTGCTAATCTCACTTCCACTTACTGACAGAGGGAGAAAACTGAGAAGTTGATCAAAGAGAAATGAGGTGAAGAGAAAGTGTTACTCTACATGCAGGAAAATTACAGCCAATGCAATTTTCTTCCCCAATAATAAGTACCAGATTGACATTAAGATTGTAGTCATATGCCATAAGGACTGAAATGCCATTTAAAATTGTGCTAACAGCTTTGTTGTTTTTTTTAAAAATTAGTTTTCTAAATGTAAGTCAGACCTTTAGAACTTCTAGTACCCAAAGCAGTAAAAAAATTGAATATTAGATCATATCTGCAATTTCCCTGGGAACTAAAAAATAGAGCTGTCGGATTGCAAAAATGATCATTTAAAACTTAGAAAATTAAAACTCACATCAAGAGCAATGCGAATAAGGTCACTCGGTGTAACTTTCTCTGCAGATCCTTTCAGTTCCGCTATGCCTTCATCACTGAGGTACCTGGTTGATACACATTGTGGAGAAAAAAGATGATGAAGGTGAAAAGGAAGGAACAAACATGGATTTGTAAACATTTAAAAAGGTTAACTTTTTCAAAAGGTATAAATTGCTTTACTATTACAAATGTTACATAAAAACAGTTTGAGAAAATAATTACCAGCTTTTTAAAAAAAACCCTGATGATGCATTGTTCAAGCAACAAACAATTATATCACATAATTTTATTTGTTAAGGGTAGATCAGTATAATAAGTCCCCAAAAAATCTTCTGTCCATCTACTGGGAAAAACCATTTAGTTAAACCACTGTATTTGAGACCAAACCCAATAAGAATTAGATAATAAAAATAAACTGTTCAATTCCATTTTAAATGATGTTCAGAGATTTTATAAGAGAGAAAAAAACTCTCTTACGTAGAGCCTGGAGAGTAGGACATGAACATGCACTGCTGGACTAAATATGCTTTGTCTTCTTTATTCATGCACTTCAACTTTAGTAAATTAGTGAATGGAGCAATGTAAATAAACCCGTGAAACAAATTGTCTATTCTATAGACAAGTACTGACAGAAACGCAATAATAGCATTGTTTTGACCTCTCGCGATGGATGATTTCTTAAATGCTGTTGTTTAAATAGAGTGAAGTGTTTTACACAGAGAAAATGATGTGGAAAATATGAAGGGGCAAAAAATGAATCATGTTATATATCGTTTTGACTTTTGCAATCACTCAGTGGCTAAATAATTGTAGAAATGGCATCAAAAATCAACAGGAAAACATTTCCCTATTAAGATAAACAACACAATGCTGTTTTTCTGAAACTCACCTCCCGCCCCCACCTAAAAGACTGAAAAACATACTAAAAATACTAAAATGTGGGTTGCTGGTTATCTGTTTTGTTTAATATGTTTCAAATCTTAACATTTAAGGGGATTAAAGCGAGTAGTGATCTATTCAAAACCAAATTTTTCCCTCAAGACTGCTCTAGTTCAAATATACAGAAGCATGTGATTACTGACACACTTTATTACCCAGTAAACGTAAAAATGACATCTTATGTCTGATGGCGTGTTGTATGGAACTGCAGTACAGAGTGGATTCTACAGACTGTGCAAAACACAGCACTGCTAATGTCTGTATATTATACATTTAAGTGTAGTTCAAGAATCTCATTTAGAGGTCTGTCTTCTCATATCAATAACCGTATCAACAATACTGTTCACTGACGACGAGAAGAAGCATATGTTTGTCTTTAATGCTAAGTATGCGCTAGCTACCAGAAGCGTCTTTTGCTATTCTGAAGCAGACAACAAAAAATAAGTTATTGAAAGTATAATTTTATTCTTCCGAGCACCATATTCTCTGGTTTGTGTGTGTAAGTCTGGCTGCCGTCGGACTCTTACAACACTCTTATAGGAAATCAGCAGACTATTGATTTTATCCAGCAGCCTATCTGACATCTCAGCATAACTGCTGCTAGCAGCAACATAAGCTAACATGCTACCTACCAGCCTTCTTTGACCAGAGATTCTGTCAGATCGGTCATTTTTATCCAAATTGCAGGTGTCTAATAAAGACAACAGTAGCTTTAATGAGTGACCAAGTAACAAACAATTATCTGGTACTGTGTTACATAATATTTTCTTTCAAACAAAGCTCGTTAATGTGAGCACTAAATGACCCAGTCGTGAATACGTCACCGACTGAGACGCGTAGTAGTACGAGTACGGAGTGCCGAGAGGATCACAAAAGAGATTTCGCTTTTTCTTTTCTTTTTTTCATTTTACAAACGGAACTGTTTATAAGTACGTTCTTCTTTTATGGATATTATGAATAAGAAACAAGAACACTGATGGAGTTGCATCAAAAAGAATAATTTATGCCCAAAAACATTCACTGTTTTGGAAATCATACTGACTTGCTGTAATAACAGTGTTTTCTTATGCTGTATTTTTGCCCTAACTGTGCAGTTCTTCTTACTTCTGTTTTTCTATTATATGTCTTTGTATAAATCTAGAAGTCTTGATATCGATTTATACATGCTGCCACGTTGCTGCTTGTAGACCTGAATTTTACCAGGTGATTTCTAATTTCTATTCTATTCTATTCTATTCTATTCTATTCTATTCTATTCTATTCTATTCTATTCTATTTACATTACAGAATGGTTATGATCAATTTATACAAAACCAATATAACAACTGACCTTTCTTTTAACCTGTTACCATGATCTGCAATCAAACGTTTATCTTTACAAACCTGTTTAAACCTAGAATGGCTGTGGAGTCATAACTATTTCATATTTTCAAAGAAACATTTTGCTTTATTAAAGTCATTGTAACTTTTATCATTATTATTGCAAGCCTTGCTTTGAGTAAGATAAGTGATATTGAGTATTAGTATATTTTTTCACTGAAACCTGTCAAGTATTAAAGACAAAAAATTAAATTTGTAATAGATGAATGTTATATAAACACATCTGGTTGTTTATACAAATGTATCTGATTTTTTATATTGTCAATTGGAAAATCAGAATGGCAGCCTCTGACTTAAGAATCACAGCAAAATAGAGCAAAGACACACAAAATATGTAAAGGAAAAATCAAACTAATGCTTCAATATAAACAAAGAAAGAAGGACAATATAAACATTTACTGAATAGAAATATCTACAAAAAGCATCAGTAAACAATACTGGATCCCCGGATTTCAGAGTTCTGAAAGGTCACTGCATTTGTGCACCAATGGCAAAATGAAATCAACACCCTTTGGCATGAATAAATGACCGTTATGTTTTGCTTCAGGCAGGCTAACATTTTTAACTATAATGTTCAACTAGAATCATGTCATCTATTGAAGAAAGCTTTTTTTTTTTCTAATTTATGTATATGATATGTCTGTACTTCTGTTATGGAAACAAAAACCTCAAAAGAAAAAACTGCCTGCAATCCAGAATCAGAGAGGATTTCGATTCAGGCATAATGGAAATGCTTAATCCAAAGCATCAAGCTGTATATTTTCAAAAGGCACTATTAAACTAACAAACATGATTAATCAGAATGCATGCTCAAATTAATGAAGATAACCACCTTCAAGCAGGAATCATACATTTTAAAAATTATTCCACATTTTTGCATAAAGAAATTAAATGTTAAAAGTTTTCTTTAGCTGTTAGAAGAGTATGGAGTATGCCCAACTTCTGTCATGGTTTAATCCAGCTGCAAACGAAAACTAAAAATCATGCTCTGGTTATGTAATGTACAGCTAAAAACAGACGATGGCAGCATAGGCCCACTAAATGAAAACTTGTTTTCCATTCTGATTCCCCCAGCGATAACATTTGAGCACAATGACAATAAAGCTTATGGCGAGCATTCCTTTTTTAGGTAAGAGTCTTTATGCTTAATTTTGAAAGATTGTTTTTAAAACTCAAGGAAAAATTACTATTTCACACAAACCAAACAGTATTTACCATTGTTTCATAGCATTCTCCAATATCAACCTCGAGACTTTTTAAATGTTTTCCATTATGACAAAGCGTCTTACATTGTGGGGGGTGGGAGGGTTGTAGTTTGTTTTTTGGTTTCTTGAAAATAGTAAAAATATTTAAAATATTTTTTATATCATGTTGACCACAAAATAAAAAAATAAAAGAAAATAAAGCCCACCTAATTTAAAAAAAAAAAAAAATAGGAAAAGCAAATTAAAAGATGGATCTGAAATCTATTTGGAATGTTTTCTCAAATAGCCTTAATCAATGTCATTACCATGCCAGAAACTTTGAAATTCAAATTCTTTGACTCTTAAAGTGTTTGTGTATATCACCCTGTGGCAACCAATTAGAATGGCTCGATCAGTGTCAAAGAAAATTAAGGCTCAGGTTTGCCCAGACGAAGAGCGTTAACATATTGGTGGAAGTCCTTTGGATGGCCTTCATGTTATTTAAAATCTTTGAAGATAACAAGGCTTTGAGAAGCTTAATCCAAGGAGCTTCAAATCTGATGTCATGGCTGAAGGTTTCATTCATTTGAGTTAGACTTAGAGCTGATCCTTGTACAAAGGGGTGACATTAGTATTCAGAATTCATGTGCTAAATTCATTTTCTGAAAATCTTGCTGATGCTTGGACAAATACCTTTCATTTATTCATGAGTGAGAATTTTGTTTGAGCCTTTTCCCTTTTTACAGAATGAAAAAGCTAATGGAAGCATAAGTACTCAGTCATTACTGGACTTTGAAGACTTATATTTGAAATACAAAAGCAAATTTCATAAATAAACACACAGTTTGAAGCCATTGTATTTTATGTTGTGATTTGGAGTTATTTTTCATGTTTTTCTCAATTAATGTTTTGATTATTATTAATCACCATAGATAAACTAAACAAGAAGATGTCCCTGTTCCCTAAAATACCTTTATGGCTTAAAACAAATTGCTGTTGTCTTTAAAGGTTTTAGCTTTAACTTGGGAAAAATATGCATGAAAATATAAAATAAGAACACAATGTAAAATATGGGCTGAAAAGGAGAGTGTTATGGAATGAAAACAAATGATTATATTCCACAAAGACAAGTAACAATTTAACATATGTAATACACTAAATAAAAGGACACTGCAGTGAGGGGAGATGAGAATGTCATTGCAATATCCCGACCCTTCGGCATCTGTTTCAGAGTCGTCGCATGGATAGGGTGCTGAAGACTGTCAAAGTCTCCTCACAGCTTTTCCATAAACTTTTTGAACCAAATGAATCTGCCACATCAAAAGCCTAACCTCGAAACTGTTACACAGCTTTCTTCTTTAAGCTGCTGAAGGTGCTAAAGTGCAGTTGAGATTATCAATTTAATATATTTAATTTATTTTCACTTTTCCCTCATGTTTTCTATAATCTATCTTTCCAACAATTGTTCACAATAATCTGTTGCACATTGTTGTTTTTAATTGTCATTTCAATCAGTATAAAAGTGAATGACAAAAACTGATTTGATTTATTATACCTGCAAAGGAACACAGATGAAAATGAGCTTTCACATCTAAAAAAAACATAATGAAAAAAAGATATGTAGTCCCTTTTTAATGAATAAACTGGAAACAATCAAAACATACCCAAGAATGATATAACTTATTTTAGAAAACAAATTCTTGTTTAATTTAACTAGCAAATCCATTAGGAGAAAACAGATGTGATGCCTTAAAGCAGTGGTCCCCAAACTACGGCCCGCGGGCCAGATGCGGCCTGCCTCCACATTTGGTCCGGCCCCCTGAACAATACCAGAGTATTTTCATATATGTGCATTTTTATTTGATAAGTTGGACTTTTGCAATAAAATGTTCCTTAGTAATGAACTTTATTTATTATTAACAATTAGTTAGTAACTATTTTATACATGCATATAATTGACCCTAACCCTTTTTTTTATGTGGAGAACCCAGTGTTATTTGGTTATTATTTATTTCATAAATAGTGCTATTTCCTGACTTTTGTTCTCTGAAGAATCCAGAAAAGGTTATTTGATTGTGCTTTCTGAAAAACAATAAATTTTTATGTTTAGCACTCTTACAATCGTCACACTTTTTCTGTTACAAACTGACCCCGGCCCCCCATCAGAGAAGGGACAAGTTATGTGGCCCTCACAGGAGAAAGTTTGGGGACCCCTGCCTTAAAAACACAACATAAAGCAAAACATAAAGAAGGTTAAACCAATCGCCACCTATGGGAGACAGAGTAACTGCCCTAAAGTTACGAAAGAAAGATCGACAGTTCGCCGCGGCCAATAAATTTCATTTTTTAGCTTTAAAACTTTTCAGCTACACCAATCAGAAGCCGCAAATGCAAAATCTCGTATTCTATTGGTTAGGTTGAACATACGGAAATGACGTTTTACAGCGCGGGTCTGTCAAAAACTATCAGCCGCTACTCTGTAATATTTTCCAGGAAGCTCCTCAAACCTCGCTTCTAATGAGTCTGTATTTTCTTATTAATTGGCAAATGTAAAGGATCTACAACACACTGTTGTGTTTTTTGCAACTGTTTCCTGGTATTCTAATCGTAAGCGTTACGTGACAGTTCTTAAATTGGATTAGCACTGAGTTAAGCCAGTGTAAAATAATGGATGTAGCCTACTTCTTCCTTAGCTAGGCTGATAGCTGGAACTTGGTGCTAACTACGTTAACCTTTGGAGTTCTCTGTTTTACTAACTTAGTGGTAGAAATATGCCTCGTTTGCTGAATAACTCCTAATTAGCTAGAAACAGCTGTGTGATTCCTGACGTTACAGACATTCAGTAACTTCCTACAGTACTCCAACCAGTTCAAGGAGACGAAATTTGGTAAACATGGAAAGCCACAGCAAAAGGTTTGAGTCCACCACAGGGCGAGACAGTAAGCATCAAAAGAAGAAAGGTTCTCACAACAGCACGTCCGGGTTTGATGAAGGAGACCGCAAACCAAAGTTTGTAAGTATAAAATGAATAAGTAGAAGGGTTCAATTTGTTCTAGCTCTGTGGGAAATAAAGTAAATATGAGTCAGACTCAGACAAACTGAGATCCTTTCTCAATCTAACGTCAGACTTGTTTTGTTAGTGACAGGAAAAAACGAAATCACCAGCAAAAAACAATAACAAAGGGTGTTAATGGCATCTGTTATGTGTGTTTTGACTTTGTTTTAAATGTTTGTAAAGAACGTATTTTTTAAATTTAGATTAATGTCTTTTTATTTAGTTAACATTAAAAAAATTGTTTTAAAATGAACACAAAACCAGATGCACAAAAACAACAGGTCAGGAAGAAGACACCTGCAAGAAATATTTTCTTTTTATACACCTTTCCTGGCTCACACATGTGAATTATCATATTTAAGATGGCAAAATTTTGTATTTGCCTGAATTGTCCATTTTAAATGTGACCTTGGCTGTTTTTTTGACTTTGTTGTTGCATGTAAGGACTCGAAAGTTAAAATTAGCACAGGGGTTTAGCCAGCCCTAATCCATGTGTTTCCTGCTACTACAAACCAATCAAGGCTCTGTCTGCTTCCATTCACTAGGGAGATGTTAGTGTCTAGACAAATTGTCATAGTTGTTGGCAGGCGGTGGGGGTGGTGTTTATTGTTGCACACACGTGACGGCCTTGTAGCCAGGAAAGTTGTTTATCACACAAATTTTGTTAATTTCTTTTTGACCCCAGTGTTTTGACTGCGTGAGTGCAAGTCAATGTCATGGCCATATTCAGAGAGTCTAGTCCAGTCCCATCTAGTCAGCTAAAGGAAACGTACTGACCCTCTGTGATTGGGGTTTCCTGGGGATCTAAGAGGGGCTGCGAAGTCAGGTTGGTAGATTGACCTTGAATATAATTACATACAGTAGAAAGAAAGCGATTCATTAAGTTTTTTGATAGTGCTTTATTCTATTCTATTTAGTTTACAGAAACTGTCTGACATTTATGTATAGAAATGGCCTAAATCAGGAGTATTGAAAATGGATTGCAATAGCGAGAAATAAAACATTACACAAGCTTGATAAAGTCTTTTCAGGGTCCATTTTTGTGTATCAAATCATGTTAAAACTTATAATAAAACAACTAAAGCTGCTAAAAAGCAAGAAGGTGAACTTTGTGGTCAAGAGTTTATATTCCAATAAATATACATAATAATATAAATTGAACACTGTTAGAGATGTAGTCAGTAGGATGATATGAAAAGATTGTATCTCCTTTTTATTAAAGTACAAGTCATAAGTACAAGTTATATTGAAGTGAACTTTGAATTTGGAATAAGTGACATGTACCTTGTATTACAGTATATTGCAATATATTGTGGAATTTATTGTATTAACGATAAAGGTACAAAAAAAAAAAAAATGTACACGTTTAGAAATTCATCAAAGTCCCCTCACTGGTCAATTTGTTTCTGGATCAGACAATATGACAAAAAAAATTAAATATATGTATGAATACTAAATAATGCCACTTACATTTAGTTATTACACAATCATAACTTTTTTAAAGCAAAAACAGCATTTATTGATGACCTCTTGGCACAGTCGGTGGAAAAATAGTTCAGTGTTTCAGAAAAAAGAAAAACCCCACTCATGTTTCCAGTATTTGCTGTTTGCAAGCATCAATAATTTGATTTTGTTGTCATCACAGGATAACGGTAATTTATATATCATAAGGTATTTATCCACCTGGTAAAAATGTACTTACTTAAAAAGAAAAAAGATTTTTGGAATTTTGCCATTTAATTTCTAAATGAAATGCTAGACAGATGTTAAGAAGAAATGCTACAGTAATTTGAGCAGGTTTCAGCCTTATCAGTGGATAAGTGATTTTATACCAAATCTGCATTAATTTTAACTTAGTCTAGATCATTTTAGACTCCTTTACAACACTTTCAGTACTCAAAAAGCATATACTAGTGACCAAATATGGATATTTATGCTGTTTTCCTATTTTATTCTTGAGCCTAACTAAAATATTTAGAGATGATTTTGCATACATTTCACTGAAAATATTTGATATTTTTTGTTATTTTATTAGAATAGTTTTTCAGAGCACATGCAGCTTCCCATGATGTCTTCAGAATGGCATAAAATGCAACACATAAAAAAGAATGTCTGTGTCAATTTCCATATAAAGCACTTTATAAATAATCAAGAATTTCTCTTAAGAGTGAAACAGATATTATCCACTGACATTATCTACAGATCTTATTTAACTCTGCAAAGGTCTGAAAATAAGCTGTGTCCCCTTTTGATCCGCTGTAAGAGAGGGCTGACTGACAAACCTGCCCATCAAGCGTATTGTTCAATATTTTTTAAGAAAATAAGATTGAAATATTGAATGTATATTGTGACCTTATATTTTAATACCTGACTGTGTCAGTAATAAAATCTTTGTTGGCCAAAATTGGAATCAGCAGGTCGGCTTTTTTAATCAATCGCTCAATCAATCTTTATTTGTGGAGGACTATTACACACAATAAAGTGACCAAAGTGCTTCACAGGTAAAATTGGCAAAATAGTGAGATAAAATAAATTTTAAGATCTGTAATCGACCAGAAAGCTGAATTTGGTGCACCTCTGGTAGTTAACAGTTTTGCCATCTTTTACTCATTTTGTATCCACAACACGTAATGTGATTTATTTGCCATATTCTCAGTGCTCAGGCCAGAATTAAACTCCTTAAGACCTTGCAACAGTCGGTTTGTTTGACAACAAACTTTTCAGTCTTCACTTTCAAAAGTTTTAGATTTGTTATTTGTCTGTCTCCAGGTGTGGATTAGCATTCATTATTTTCCACTAGCAATACCAAACTAGTTGGTCGTCAATTTGTCTTATCTTATCTGCTGTCTCGCGGCTTCGCTCTTCTGTGCCACACAGTCGCTTACATAACAACACATTTCAAGGATTTGTTTTCATTCTCAGTACAAAATGGAGTGAACACATATTATGGGATTAGTCTCTGGTTTTATTATTTATTAAATGTCAGATAAAGGCTGCCAAGTGGCATAAAAATCGCAAGCTGAAGAGAGATTCTTATCCCTAATTTGAGATATTGCAACATTTTTTTGAGCTATTGTGAGTCGGATTGTGTCCTGCTGTTTAGAAGTGCGGCCTTCTAAACAGAAGGACATGGTTAGGAATATTTGCCTTCCAGAGGATGAAGTTGATTTATGTCCTGAATTCTTTCTTTGTTTTGCTCCCCATTATAGAACTTGGCCTTTAGAAACCTCACAGACGATGTGGTAAGATATGAGAAACTAGTACATGTTCTATTGTCAGACTGTGAACAATTTAACATAATCCTTTTTAAGACTAACTAATCCATTGATGTGAAGTGGAGTTTAGTTTTTATTGTGATAGTTTAGATTTACTGACATCTGGGTGGAGACAGCTGCTTTTCTCACTAACAAATAATTTCCTTGTCAACTTTTCATTAAGGAGTAGAAAATGCTTTGCACTGTATTTGTCAAGCAGAGTCGGCTTGTCTTCATACAATTTATGCACAAATTAGTGCTGTTTGCCTATTGTTCAAATTTTGTCTTCTCTATGTAAGAATTTCTTAGGTGTGTTTATAATCTCTCATGTTTTGTTTATCTTCTCTTGCATTAATATATTCTTTCTTTTCACACATGAACACTGAGGTGTGCTGAAGCGCCTTCCAACTGGATCCAAAACATTCTTCTACTAAAAGAAATTATTTCTCTTTCTTTTCCACAGCTGGACAGATTTGCAAGTATTCGAATTCCTGGCAGCAAAAAGGAGCGTCCACCCCTAACGCTATCGAAACATAACTCCAATGACTGGTCCACTGCTTCAGCATCAACCCTCCATCATTTTGAGGATTTCTCTTCAAAGATCACCTCGGAAAAAGAGATCTTGGCTTTGTTTGAAAAGATGATGGTATGTCTTATCATTAAGCTAACTTACCTTAATTCCCTTTTTTTTTTAATTTAAAGCATTCAAGCAAAGCCAGTTACAAAGTTATAAAAATATCAAAAACATATTTTAAATGATTGCTGTATCCGAAGTTGATATGGTGAAATCTTCATTTTCAGAAAAAAAACTAAACATCTACAAGGTTTAAAACTCTGTAATGCTTTATATTGTAAGGAAACAGACAACTTAGCTTGGTTTTACTCCTGCCACATTGACATATCTGTACAATTGTTTTTTCCTTTAATTCTGTGAGCCCTGCTAACTCAGATGCAATCAGTTGAGTCACTCGCTAAAACAAAGTGCAGTATGTGTATTAAAAATTTGAACATTTTGATTGTTTTAATTGGTTAATGCTTGAATCAAAGGCCAATCTCTGTCCACTGTGTTCTTTTTTTTTGTTTTGTTTTTGCTCTTTTTGAAAAAGACCACTTTGGTGCAATGACTGCTGATTTAATGGGTTGCATCTGCACCGCTGAGTCTCTTCAAAAAAGCAACTTAATTAAAAAAGAGTAAATGAGATACAGGGATAAAAAAAAGAAATAAAGCTGATGGCATTTTCCTTTTGGTGCACAGAATGTACATACTTTGCATTGTGCAATCTTGAAAATATTTTCTAATAAAAATGTATGTTAAAGGTCATCGTGAAATGTCTACCTTGCATTACAATAACTTTTCAAAATATGACAATAAATGAACCAAAACAAGTGCACATGCTATTAAGTGTGATTAAAAGTAGCTTTAGAATCTACATTGTCTCTTTTGGTTAGTCAAGACGTTGTCAATTAGAGAAGCTGGGTGAAGCAGGAAAATGATGTGAAACCCAATTAGAGCTTATGATTAATTTTTTCAATAATATCAGTAATTGGCAGGAAGGATTGTTTAGACCATGTTAGTTACTCTAATTAGGACCAAGCATTGCCATTAAGAGTCAAACTGGTAAGCACCCATTCAAACACCTGTAATGGCTGACATCGTCCCAACTTGCTTCAGATCACAAAGCATCTGTATTTATTCATAGCAAAAAGTGCCCTGGCAGAACAGAGAAATCATATATTTATAAACAAACTACATGCATATAACCCAAAGGAAACTTGATGCTGCTATTTCTATTTGCCTAACTCCATATCTTCTTTTCAACTGATAGACAAATTGTTTATTGTGTTAAAAACAGCTCCTCATATCATGTCACAACTTATGGTTTATGTGGTTTTAACAACAAAATTGTCATTTTGTTTGTGGCGGTTTGTATTTGTCTTTGAACAAACATCTCTCACTTTTCTTCAGGAGGACATGAACTTGAATGAGGACAAAAAGACTCCTTTGAGGGAAAAAGACCTTAATACAAAGCGAGAAATGGTCCTCCAGTATGTTTTTGCAGCCTCAAAAGCAGTGAGTTTTTTGGCTTACAAGTTTACTACCAAATGTATGTTTTTCATCTAGTTTGTCATGTCATTTTTTTATGTTTGCGGTATACAATTCAATTAGAAAGAAATCAAAAATGGACAATTTTCCTTTATTTGTCTGTGAACATTAATTGTCAGTTAACTGCCAAAAACAATTTCTACTGAGCAAGTGGAGCAAAACTACCAACTTCCAACTGCTGGGATATGCCCTTTGAGTTTAATGAACATTTTTATGGGCATATTCTTTGATGCCTGCTACATCTATCAGTGAACCTGATGGGTGTTTTTTTTTGTTGTATCTCTTGGTAAAAAAATATTGAAGTTGATAAAAAAATTGGCAATATCTGGTCAGACTTCAAAGAAAATCAGAAATTGGTGATGGCTGTATGGTGCAGTTTTTCTTTTAGCAGTTAACATCTGTTGGAACAGGATGATTACTGGTCAGAAAAGTCTATTATGTGGTCACTTTGTGGGTGCAAAGTAATAGCTTTGATAATCTTTAATCTTATGATTGTGCACCTCATCTTCAATGCTACTTATTCAAATGCATTATGGCCTGCATGCTGACTCCAGTAACGATATACAGTATATGGCGGGTTTAATGTTTGGCTAATTAGTAATGTCAACATTTTTACATGCAATGAGATCTTTTTAGCATTTTAGAGGACTACCTTATGAACATAAATCAAATTCTAGATTATTTTTCATGAATTCAGTGAATTTATTCAATTTTTTTCTAGCTTTTATATGAAATCTTAAAATGCCTTTGTTTTAGTTTCATCCTGTAAGGCAACAAAGGAAAAAAGTCAAATAACCTTTCACAAGGCACTGTTGTATGAATGCGGTACATGGCCCTCTTGAGAAACACTTTCCATGTGAGCTGTTACTCAAAATAATTGTTGACCTTGGACTGTGTGTATTGCAGTAGTTGACTTGAACTAACCATTGTATTTCTCAACAACCCCTAGTTTGATTTTTTTTCTAGAGTGCCCTTGCTGTGCAGGAAATTATGTTTTACTCAGTTTTGTCTTTGAAACACCAAGAATCTTCAGAGATCCCTTTAGTTTTGTCTCTCTGAGATCTTTGAAATTCAAGTCAGACTTTGCTGTCCTTATTTTCAAATTCTTATGGAAAAAAAAAATGCACGCACGTTTTCATAACTTTACTGATTCATGCAAAAAAGTAATTACTCTGTAGATTGAACTTCATGGAGTGTTTATTTAGAGACCATCAGACCCACCCTTGCTTTGTGTTGTGCTTCAGGGAAGTGAAAGCTGGAGTACAAAATATTTTCCTGAAGCACAGAAAAATCTTTTGGAAAGGATAGAAATGCATTTCAAAGTAGCAATATTGCTACTTTGAAATGCATAAATCTTATTTTCTATCCCAGTAAAAACATCACAACTGGCATAATTTAGTGTAGATTGTAAGGTATATTCTCATTTACCCTTTGAGAATCCCCCCCAAATTTTTTAAAAACAAACCAATATGAAGACAAACATAGATTTTGATTATACCATATTAAAAAATATCTCGCTTCACTGATTTTCTTTTTTGTTGCAGTATATTAACCGGTTCAAGGTTAATCTTCATGATCTTATTGCATTACTGATCACAAATAAGTACAGCAATAATTACTTGTTCCTAAAATATTTCAGGGATACTGTATTGCCATTTAATATGATGCAAGTAACAAAACATGTACAGCAAAATATTTGCCCTTATTTAAGGGCATGAAAATAAACACAAAAAATGAAACTTGTCAATATTTTTATTCTGTTTAAGTAAACAAACTTTCAATTCAAGAGGGAAGACATATGCAACTTTGCAAAAAATGCTTGCCTAAAAGATTTTATTTTCACTGTTCGAAGAGGAAAAAAAGGAAAATGAATATTTAGCAAATTGCCTTACCACTAAAACTTTTGCATATCTGTCAAAGATATTTTTCATCTACCTTGCAAATGTAGGTCAACACAATCTGTTGCATAGTTTTTACTATGCAAAGACTATGTGCATTTCTCTTTTCAGGCCTATTTGGAATTATGGCAGGTGTTTTATTTTATGAACTTGAAAATATGTTTATCTTTATGTGTAGAAAGCTGAAAAATCTAGTTACTGATGAGGCCTGCTTCTCTCAAAGTAAAACATTTTTTTTGTAAGAAAAACCTCAAGGATAACAGCAAATAAAAAAAAACAAACCTCAAATGAAATCCTACAAGACTTATTTTATGGTCAATGTCAGAATAATAATGACGTTATTTTAAGGGCATTATGAAGAAAGCTCATAGTCTACAGTGGAGCTAAAAAACACATTGTGACACATGTGAAATTGTCAAGTCTTCCTGCTTGCTCTTTTTAAAAAGTAAATTAAAAAAAGAGCCTCAAAAGACCGCTGATGCACTCACTAAAACCTTAGCCCTGGTGGAATTTCTACCTGAGGCCAATGAAAACGTGGTCTTCAATAGTCTTATGTTTTTAAGACAATTTTGGGTATATATTGTCCATTGCTTTGTGTGTTTTTTTAAATGTATTTATTTTTAATGAAAACTAAATGTACATTTACATTTTAAAGTACTTTTTTATGGACTGTTAAGTGTGCGTGCACATTATGACCACAAGTTAAACCTAAAGACCTTTTGTCTTGGGGTTTAGTTTGGGTGGTTAAAGTAGATGTGTTGTTCTTTGTATCAACTGGGCCCCAAGCATTCTCCACACAGGCAAAACACACTGAGAAATGTATTATTTGCAGTGGAAGTTACCCTATGCTCCCACAGCAGGTGAGGTCAAAGGATGCCCCTGTGAAGTGATGCCAAGCAGATATCCTTTAAAGTGAACCGAATGATATTTTGAGAACTTTTGAAGTTGCTTTCTTATTTCAAAATTATAACAAGCTTTTGTTTCTTGATATAGATTCTTTGGTCACTTCTTTTTGCTTTCTTCAAAAGCATGTTTTGACATTTAAAAAAGTCAAACTTGAATGATTTATGGTTGTTTTAGAGGGGGGAAAGCTTATGCAGAACCATATAACCTATAAGAAGTGCTGTCTGTTGCTCAAAGTCATGTTTAAGCTTTTATTTTCTCTGCTGATTGCAAAATCATTATAAATGGATTGGCATTTATATCTTTACTGAGCACTTTTATTGCTATTCCTGTATATAAACTTAAAAATAAATATTTAAATAAAGGTTTGAAAATCATATAAATAGGGTAGCCAATGCAGCTTTCTGAAGTTCTACATACATGATGTCTTTTATCACCAATCTTGTTTGATCAATGTTGACAAATGAATTATGCCTTACCCACATCTGGCTCTAGAGTAATATATCTAGGGGGTTTCTATGGCTTATTTATTTATTTATTGAAGTGGGAGGCAGTAAGCAGGCTTTTTATTTAGTAAAAATACATTAACAAAACTTTGTGTAACCTTTCAAATGAAAGAATAACCATATTGTTTATTAACACAAAATAAACAATAGGCTAATGACCTAAACGGTAACATTTAGGGGTGCACCAATTGCAGTTTTCTGGCCCATCGCTGATTACCGATTCCAATTTTGCCCTATACAATTTTTTTGTCTGAAACATTGCTCAATATATCAAGAAAGTTGCTGAATTGGCAACAATGGGGTGGCTATTGTTAACTGTAAGTTAAGAAAATTGGCACCAATAAATTGGTACATCCCCATGAGTCACCAGAAAATCTTGACTAATTATTCTCAGATTAAGATAAGCATTAGCTCATTATGTTGCGGATGTCTAAGAAACTAATATTTCCAGTTATGGGTGCACCGATTTATGCTTTAGAGACGATCTTATCCTCCGATCTTATCTACCTCAATAAAAGTGTAAAATCAATCACTGTCTTCTGCTCTCTCACAAGAGAGGTTTGACTGATAGATCGGCCCGCCAGGTCATGTCTGCACGTTTGCAGTCAACAATAGTCACTCCACGGTTGCCAACTCAGCAACTTTCTTGCTATATTTAGTAACATTTCAGTAGGAAAAAAAAGACATAGGCTAAAATCAAAATCGTGTCAGGCTTTTTAAAGAATGGTAATTGACAATTGGTAAGAAAACTGCAATCAATGCACTCCTTTTACAATCTTTGAATTCTACGTCTTTAAATTCAAAATCAGAGAATGATGTGTGAAAAAGTGCAAGAGAAACAGAATGCTGCATTTTTTTTTTACTGAATATTTCAGCCATGGTCTGTTTTGGTACCATGCAAATTATTCATCTCCAAATGGCACAATATGCTGAGCAGACAGACAATTACATTAGAACAACAAAGCGTTGTTTGTCTGTGTCTCATACATTTTTGATTAAAATATGTTTGTTCTTTCTTCATTGAAGTTTCTTGTATTGGATAGAGTACTCAGAAATTTATTCAAGATTAACAATGGTTCATAATAATAATATTCAAGAAACTTTTACTGAGTAAATGTAGCTAGTTCCTACCTATCCCTGAACATAGTACAACAAGAGTAGTATTCTTGCTAAAAAACCTAATGTGAAATATCGGCAGATTAACCAGTCATCATTTAGCTAACATTATCTGCATCCAGCAGCATTCTTCAGTTTTCTTCGTTTGTTTGGAAATAAACTGTGCAAAGATTTTTACCTGTTGCTGGGTATGACTGGTCTGCACACCATGAACATTGGTACACTTATAGTGCATTTAAAGAAGCTTAAACACACTACCGCTTTTTAACAACTAATCAAACTGTTGTAATGGCTGAAAAAATGTGTAGGAGATAAAGGATATGAGAAATGTGTAGAATATGTCCCCTTCGTGTTCCCCCGTCTGTTGCTGTGTGCCATACGTTTTGAGCATACTGCTGTTGCCATTGGGTGGTAAAGGATCTCACACTAATATCATGGGTTGAACTGTGGTGCCAAATTCTTACCCACCAGGCCTGCCCACTGGCTGGCCATACCCATACAAGGACCAATTAATGTTAACTTAATGTCATAATTGGTTTTTATTGTATTTTACTTTAAATTTGAGTAGACATATAAGGGATTTTCTTTTTCTTTTTCTTCAATTTTTCAGGGTAGCCTGAAGAAAAGCCATCAGATATCTCCGCAGGAATTCCTCAGTGAGCTGAAGTCAGGGGTGATGGACGAACGTCTTTTTGCCTGTCTAGACTCATTGCGAGTGTCCCTGACAAGCAACCCTGTGAGGTACAGATAACGTCTAATAATGGTTACTAAAGTTCCCTCTTTAGTTAAGTCACTGTGTATGTTGCCTGTTTTGTAATTATACATTTTAAAATGTGCTTTAATTCAGATTTTGCCTTTACATTTTAGTATTTTGTTTAAATTTATTCAAATGTTTAAATTAGAACTCTGAACTGCTTTAAGGTCTTTCAGTTCCAACAGATCTTAATAAACTTGAATAAGGGACCTGAACTGTGTTAATGAGAGAGTTGGTCGCTATGCTTTTTGCTGTAATCGAGGCTCTTTTCTCTTTCCTTTCTGGCATTTCACATTAACTTTTAACATTAAGAATCATAGTCTTAATTATGACATGCATAGTTGAACTGTATTACTTAAAAACTTATCTTAGTTTAATGTATATGAGCTGTTTTTTCTCTCTCTTTGTTAAAGCGGCTATAAAAAAGGGCCTGCTTTCTAATGCGGCATATTAGGCATTAAAAGGTTCTATTCTTTGACACAAAATGTCTCATTTTCCTTAATCAAAAGTGAAGTAGCATTCAAAGGAGCTGGCTGCTTGTGTAAAATTACTTTCACATATTTAGTTTGGCAATCCTGAGTTTGCACATCAATGATTTAGATAAACTAAATAGTTAACAGTTTAGTTTAGCGGTTTAAAAATCTATTCAGTGTTAAAAAGATCAGATTACATAATCTGATAACATAATGAAATTGCACTAATTTCTGAAATGTTTCCAACAATGTTGTTTTTTAGTTTGCAGGTTAACCTTCAAATTGTTTCTAACTTGTTCCTATGGTCTCGGCAAACTGAAACATTTAGGCCCAAATTAGTTTAGACACCTGGGAGATTACAAAATGTAAATCCTTTATAGTAAAATACAACCTTTCTTAGTTTTCATTTACATTATAACAAAATGTCAAAAGTATTTTACACTATTTTCAATAATTGAGGCAAAGAGCCTTTATTGGCATTTCAGCAAATAAACACTTATCATTACTGACAGGCTTATTGCTTGTTTCCAGTGGCTTTTCAATAATTTATCTTTTGAGATGAGCTCCAAGTCCTTGAGGCTGAGCTTGCCATCACTTCAGTCTTTGGGTCTCTCCACAGATTTTGTGCCGGATACAAGTTGGCACGCTGACTGGGCAAATCCAACACATTAATATTACTTCCTATCAGCAGAGACATGTTGGTAAAATTACAAGATTACTTTAAATCTAAGTCTAAAATTGTCATGAATAATGCTGGGCTGAACTATTTCTACTTAATATGAAGCCATGTGTACAGAGCATGCTGCTTAACTCAAACAATATTCTTCAGTAACATCAACGTATAAAAATACCAAGCTGTTATTGTGTCAAGTAACACAATAACACAGCAACATGCTGTTAGGTTGTTGTTTTTTTTTGAAGTTATTTTAAAGCCTTTCCAGTCTTTGTTTAGAGTTTTTCAGTTTAGTGGATAGATATTTCTAAATGTCTTCCTTCTTTTTTATGTTGCAGTAGTTTCAGTAAAAGTGACTGTCAGGAGAAATGTGGCTGGTAAGCTCTGGTGTTTGATGAAGGGACCACTGATCAGACTGTCAGACTCAAGCCTAATGACAAAAGTATGGACTAGATCATAAATCTGGCTTGGCTAGAAACGGCATCAACCTCTCGCCTTCTAATAGCGCCATTAAAGTCCTGAGTTGCTGGATTGATTTGGAAGTAAAACCTTTTTGTCTGCCACAGTTTTTGGATGCTGATCAGTGTCACTTTCTTGGCAATGATGCAAACAGCTCCCAAGCATTTCCTCAGTGCAGTGTGTGTAGCCTGCAAGGGGAGGCAGGGGGATATATTTTCCCATCTGGATCTCTCTGGTAGAGCAGACCAACCTAAAGTTAATTTCATAATTCTGGCACTTGTCTGACTCTTTTATGCATTACCTCAGCATCTTCAGTTCTCTGTCCCTTTTCATGAAAAGAGGCCACAGCTTTAACTTGTGGGTTCAGCAAGGCCACACAATGTAATTGTATAAAATGGATTTGATAAATGGATCTGACAAAAAAGTGGAAATTGGTTTTTGATACTGTATTATAACTGACCTTCATGTTTAAGGCTCCACAGTCATTTATTTTTAGTTTAGCTTCCACAAAGGTAAACACTCTTGTTTCTTACTTACATCATACCAAAAAAACAAAACCTTGGAAGCCATTTCTGCCTCACACTGCCATGAACTACAAATAATGAGTCATGCTTCCTATGCAGAAGGTATTTTTCTAAAGAACTTTTCATTTCAACATTTGTTACATATCCTGTGGAAATATTTCTTCTTTTGTTTTAGATTTTTAACATTGCTTTAACTTTAGCCTCCTGCTTTATCTCACTTTAAAGACCTATGCTCTCATTGAAACTGTATATTAAAAGTTAGTGTATTTTTGTTTTGTGGAGTGCAAAACTTTTGCTGACTTCTTAAAACTCTTAGGATTCTCCAGGGATTCTAGCTGACACACCTTAACAATAAAGTTAAACGGATAAGGCCTTTTCTTCAGCTCAAGACTATTTGCTTCTCAGGAAAGCTTATCAACTCTTTGAGATGACAGCCTTAATTTTTTTCCAATATTATGCGCTTTACCAAACAACCTTATATTTGAGTGAAAATTATTTGTTTTTCTGATTATTATGTAGGTAGGAAATTAAAACATTTCAGTATCTCAGCTAGTGCTTACAATCTTTATAGTGATTAAAAAATTAGGAGGTCCATGGGAAAACCCAGACATCCCTCTCCTTGGCGACAGTTTCCTGGTCATACAAGAAGATACCATAATGTAACCAGGCCAGAAGGAACATATGAGGTCCTCCAGCCTGATCTTGGTCTCCCTTTGGGGATTCCTACCAGGATGACGGAGCCAGAAAACCTCCAAAATGATCTAAACATCCAATGATGATCTGCACTTTTGGTCTTATAAAATTAATTGAGCCAAATATTATAATATATGTTGTAAAATCAAAATAGTTGCAACATAAAAATATGCTATTTTCTCAATTTTCTGTTTGTTGGAAACCCCCCCCCCCCCAATATCATAGAATACATTAAATTTATTCAAGCTACTCATAGTGGTTATTATATTAACATAGATTTAATTGTGAAATAAATGCAGCTTTTACCTTTTTATTCTTGTATAATTATACAAAATGCTCACATAATGGGATACATTAGAAACCCTGATGCTGGATATCACAAAAAATATTGTACCATTTGTGAAGTTACTGTAAGTGAAACTTTTTCCCTTTGTTTCCAAATTTTCTGAAACAATTATTTTTTACTGACTCAATAACTGTACTCGTTTTCCTTTCCTACACACTAAATAAAGAAGTGGGACAGCCCACATCCTCGCACTGAACATACAAAGCATTGTGTTTAGAATAAGAATGAAGTGAAAGACTTTGCACAGAAATTAGATTTTTTGTAATTCGGCAATGAACAACACTGTTCTAAATCAGACCTCTTCAGGAAGGTTTACTTGTAAAATTATCTTGGTGTTAAAGCACACATAAATTCTGTGTCTTCTCTTTGTCCTTCTAAGCGGCTGTGTGAACAACTCAATGTAAATCAGCAATGTATTTTCACAGCACTATGATGAGTTGTGCTCAATATGGCTCCAGACCGAGGACTTTCAGGGAGAGAATGTAATTGAAGTTTTCTCATTGGGGATGTGGGAGGGCTGCCAGATGCTAGGAACTAATGAAACCCAAGGGCTGGCAGAGTATGTTTGATAAGCAAACTGAATATAAAATACTTTAGTTGTTTAGACAGGCTGTATGACAAATAAAAAAAAAAACCTAATTGCTCAAGGATTAACAGGCAGGAAGACATCACACAGATTTAGTTGTGTTTTATCCCTAAATTGGTCACCTGTGAATAATTCTGTAAGTCTCTGTTTGGCTGCCGTTCTTGTTTGGTCGATGTCCTTATTTGGAAATAACTAGCAAAACCATATTGGATAGACTGTAATGACTATTGATGGATTTTTTTCTGAGCTGTCTAACAGATAATCTATTTGCATGGTTTCATATCTGCTACACTGGCATTTGCCAAATGAAATGTGTATAAACTATTGTGAACTTTAGTATAAAGTACACCAACCCCAGGCTTTTAGGATCATGTTCCTGCATGTTCTCAGTGTATTTGCGACCCAACTCTGCTGATTCAAATGGCTGAATTATCGTCTCAGCATCTGCTAAAAAAAAATCATTGGTTGTTTGTCTTAGGCACTTTGAAATGTCTTGCTGCTGAAATGTGCTATACAAATAAAATTTGATTGATTGATTGATTAGGTCTTTTGAACCAGAGAAACGGCTAAACCTCCCCCACCCCAAACTAGCCTTTGTGGGGTGTTTTTGAGTACTAATAATGCATGTATCCATCCATTTTCTGTACACCCTTGTCCCTAGTGGGTTGGGGAGGGCTGCTGGTGCCTATCTCCAGCTAATGTTCCGGGCGAGAGGCGGGGTTCACCCTGGACAGGTTGTCATTCTATCACAGGGCAACACAGAAACGGGCAGGACACACAACCATGCACACGCACACCTAGGGAGAATTTAGAGAGACCAATTTACCTAACAGTCATGTTTTTGGACTGTGGGAGGAAGCCGGAGTGCCCGGAGAGAACCCACGCATGCACAGAGAAAACATGCAAACTTCATGCAGAAAGACCCCAGGCCGGGAATCGAACCCAGGACCTTCTTACTGCAAGGCATGAAGCTCTACCAACAGCTCTACCAACTGTGCCACTGTGCAGCCCAATAATGCATGTAGTGGCTTTCAAATCCAAATTATTCACTGTTATTAAACTTTTTTGATGTGAAACAAATGAAACTAGGACAAAAATCTATTAGACTTTTTCCACTTATAGTTTTTCACATATCCTATACAATTGACCCAAAAACAAAGATTTATTGGTGTGGAACCATGTATATTATTAATATTAGTAAATTTAAAATGAATACTGTACCTGGTAAAAGTTCAACACATCTATCAAATTTAGTGGAGCTCCACTGTGCACAGCCCTCTGCAGCTTATCCATAGACTTTTTGTCTGGTTTACTTTGGTTGTTTACTGTCTTAATTTGGATGTGACTTTTTTTTATCTCACTGTAAAACTGAAAAATTAAACCCCTCTTCATCTTTAAGTGGGCAAATTAATGTTTTGGGTCGAAATTAACTGGTGTTTGGATCTGGTTGTGATTTCATCTGCTTTGAAAAATCTAAACAAAAAGGCCCTAGTTTCCCCGGAAGAAAAGGAAGCCTAGTTCATGATTGTACTATTGCTATGCTTTAGTGTCAGTATTGTGATCTTTTGCTGCTACACCATGCTGTTTTTGTGTCAAACGTGCATCTTTGAATTCTTGACCTAACATGTACAGACCAAAAGTTTGGACACACCTTCTCATTGTTTGGACACACCTTCTCATTGAATTCAATGAGAAGGTGTGTCCAAACTTTTGGTCTGTACTGTATGTTTGATTTTAATCAAATTATTACAGATTTTACCACAAAGTTTTCAAAGATTTCAGCTAGGCTTTGGCGTTTTCTTAGGAGAGTCATTTTTTGGCTTCTGCCTTCATCTTCCTACCTCTTTGTCCAGACATATATGGAATGTAGGACATTGCTGTCTCATTTAGAACTTTCTAATCTTTACTACTATTTACCTCTGGGTAGCCTTGATCACCAGTTTCTATCGAATCTTTTATCAGTTTTGGAGAAATTGAAGTTTTTGTAAAGTCACTTTTGTTACACAATTGCTCTAGTTGTGGATGACTGTTTTTACTACCATGATATTCAGGTAATGCTGTGGATTCGTTTTTACCCATCTCCTGGCTGATACATTTGTTTAATAATAAGATCCTTTACAACCTCTCTGCAAACTGTGACCCACTAGGGCAGCTGAACTTTCTTTCAGGTTAAGGCCTGTATTCAGGAAGATGAAATACTGAAATTGAAGAAAAAGGAGCAAAGAGCACAATTATCTTAAGACATTTATGTAACCAGGTTATATGCAGCTTTGCTATATTTGGCATTTTTTCACAGGTCTCCTTTTTTTTCCAATTTAATTGTATATTATGTATATAATATTAAGGTTCTAAAAAAATCTGAATTGAAATTTTATCAACAA
Source organism: Xiphophorus couchianus (assembly GCF_001444195.1). Classification (NCBI taxonomy): domain Eukaryota; kingdom Metazoa; phylum Chordata; class Actinopteri; order Cyprinodontiformes; family Poeciliidae; genus Xiphophorus; species Xiphophorus couchianus. The sequence goes on along the minus strand of NC_040231.1, from coordinate 22,388,771 downwards.
CCTGCCAATTTGAAAGGGAGCGCTTTTGAGTTCCACTGCACATGTAGTGTTCAAAAAAGATTTGGAAAATTCTGTTGTGTGATTTCTTTTTTTTAACTCCTCTTACACATTAAATAAATTTGCACAGTTTGCAGGTTCTGAAAACTTGCTTTATTTGTCTTTCCCCAGCTCTCTTTGACCTTCTGTAGAGAAAGAAGAGACACCCTCCTATTATAAATGGACTCTGCACAATTGTTCTTGCTACTGAAATCTTTTCTCAGGACATGGCAGAAAACTATTACATTGCCGGTTTCTGACCTCCAAGATCTTCAAAATGTCTAACGGCTTAAAACTTCAAAAAGCTTTTGAAAGCCGATTTGTCACCTCGATCCCTTCCACTTTTCTCTAATGTGTTTCAAGGCAAATTTAAAATTTATAGCAGCAGATCCTGATGGTGTAGGCTTGTTGGTTTCCGCAGCAATAATTCCTTCCATAGATCATCGGATTATTTTTCTTTTGCTCTATGCCTCACCTACTGATGATGAAAAACTAACATGCAATTGCCCCTGAACTATGCATTTCAATGAAGTTGTTGCTGTGTACTCTATATAACCAGAATGGCCTGGGCCATGGCACATTCAAGAGTGAAAGCTGAATTGATTTTTTTTTCCTTTCTTCTTTAACATGAAAGCCTCATTCCTCAGATTCCTTGGCAGCAGCTTTCACAATCTTCATCAAGGCTGTGACAGGTTTTGTCTACCTCTTCCCTCCTTTTTTGTTCTGACCCTGTAACACATTCATCCTCACTCAAAAATATCTCGAAGTTGCTCAATTCTAGTCTCCTTCTTGTCTTGTTTTTCTAAAGAAGGAATACAATTTACTTTATTCAGAACAATTTACTTTATTCAGAACTCACCTCAAATTCTTAAAGGACGATTAAAGAATTTGTATACAATTTATGTCCTTAGCACACCTAAGCTAGTAGATAAAGTTTGCCACTGGATTCCTGTTATTGCAACAAACATTTTTAAATAATAGTGTTTCATCATCTATTTAGGCTCACAATTTTTAAATCACATTTCCATTAATGTAGATGAAACAATAGAGCAACAAAAAACAGACAGATATACCTCATGGGCACACCGTAGCTTTTATCTCATCTCAAGAAATTCAATTCAGCTTACAGCTTCTCTTTCCATCTTTCCACCTTGAGAATTTTGTTGATTTGATGCTTGAAAGCATGCTATGCTGCTGGTTAATTAAATGATTATGAGTGAATGCTAATGTTCGAAGCTTATATCCAGGTTTATTTGAGGGAGGTGAAGGCACAAAAAATGTTGTATTTATTTCCATTTTCACATTCTGAATGTAAAACGTTCTTTGATTATAAATGTTGTACTAAAATCTGGAAGTTTTTGCTGCTTTTGTCTGACTGTAATTTACTATTATGTTGGAAATTAAATTATTAAAAAATCAGTATGATTTGAATGTTGGAGACTAAATCAAATCAGTGGTTCATAGGATTTAAAAGGACTGTTTAAAAAATGGTTCAGTACATCCCTAGCTGAAAAAATATATGTTTTGTTTGAGATTCCTTACAAGTTAAGGTCAGAGATATACTGAAGAGAAAAGCTGGAGAAAATAAACCAACCTTAGATTTAGTTTTATTGTCTTTACTAACTTCAGTGTTTATTCTTAGATACACTTTGTCTCTGACAGATATAGCTTTCAGCAAGAAAATACATCTATATTAGATGTTAGTTCTGTTCTTTCAGTATTACTCTTTAATAAAAGGTATTACTCACTAAAACTCCCTAAGGCCCATTTTCTCTAAGATGTGTCCATAAGTTCAAACAATGTGGAGCACACAAAGACAGTCTTCATACAGGTAATTTGATACATCTTTTTTTGAGGGAGAGGCTTGTCTGACAATTGTGAAAGGGTACCTTCTATAAGAATTGAAATCGTCCCTTTGCCCAAAACTGCTTTCACTGCATATTATCACTATTAGGATCACTATTAACTAGGTATTGGTGACCCAATACCTAGCCCCTGCATTTTTCATTGTATGAAAAAACATTCATACAATGTTTTTAAAACATTGTATGAATGTTTTAAAAAGGTACAGTAACTGGTAGAGTTGCTGCTGAAGTTTTCCATCATGCTTTTACAGTTTAAATTCTTTTAATAAGGTGCTGGTGTGACTTGTGTTTGCCCTAGCCATACTGAACATATAAAGTTGGACAAGATTTACTCTTACTGTATATCACTGGTCAGCTGTCTGAGAGAAGGTCACTACTCTTTCACCTTGCTTGCAAGAAATACCAAGTTGGCTGTCTCAAAATAAAGATTTATCTGGCTCCCTAAGCAGGCAGCTGAACTGATTATCTAGCTAATATTTGCCTGTCAAGCTGATGTTTGGACTTGGATATTAACCCATTTAAGGGAATGGTCAGTGGATTTTTTTATGATGTATTATCTCTGGGTAGCCTTGATCACCAGTTTCTATTAAATCAGTTTTGGAGAAATTGCAGTTTTTGTAAAGTCACTTTTGTGCAAAATTAATTTTGCACTCCAAAGAAAGATTCAATGATTATTAGTTTTAAAATATTGTTAAGGCTATTTTTATTTCATAGAAAAATATTTATGTTGCATCATAAAGTTCTGGACTCTTTCAGTGTGCCTTCGCTTTGTTGTTTCCCCCTGTCTGAACTGATTTAGTGAAGCCTTTTTTTTTCTCAGGCAAGAACTGCAACATTTATAACTGCTGCCTTTCTTCTCAGCACAGAGTTTGGATTTCTGCTTGTTTTTGTGTCTAAAAACTTTGCACGGTGGTTGATGAGTATGAAATTGCTCTTGTCAGATGTCAGTCTCAAGCTGTTGTGGTATTGATTTATTGTATTCTTTTCCAGTTGGGTGCAGAGCTTTGGGCATGAGGGCCTTGGACTACTATTGGACATTTTGGAGAGGTTGCTTTTCAAGAAACAGTAAGTTTATATTCAGTTCGTTTTTTCTGTAGTGGGCTATATATCCTCATCTTTATTGTGTCATATCCACAGGCTGGAGAAGATTGACAAAAAAAACCAACATAAAATTGTCCAGTGTCTCAAAGCCTTCATGAACAATAAGGTAATGTCAGTTTTCCACCCTTTCCTCTTGAAGCTACAAATGATTAATAAATTGCTAATACTGCAATGAAATGGTTCAACCATTAAGGTAATAACATTTTACCAGTGACTGTCAAACACATGAACTTGTTACCATGTTCTCTTGGACTATAGCACATTCCACTATGTCAAACTTCAGCCATGGATGCCACTGTTCCACAACTTTAGATGTGTCTCTATGTCATCATAACTCAGTCGCATTACCTGGATTATGTAGAGTTCCTGAGAGCATGAGAAGTTAATTCAGTCATTTGATTCATGTGTCTTGGACTTGTGACATTGCAGAATACCATCTCTCAAGGCCTAGACTTTGACACTCTTTCACTAAGTGATCTGCCTACCAAATGCCCATCACAGTAATCAAATAATATTTATGCATATGTTAGATCAAGAATTTGCATATATAAAATAATAATGTTCTAAATAGAAAATATGTACAATAAACACTGCATTACATGTATTCTTGAATTATTGAATATGGTATCTATTTAATGTGTCTGTTTTTGATGAGCAAACTTGAGAGGTAAAGAAACCTGAAACTATTACACTTTAAAGTTGTTTTTTTTCTTTTTTCCCCAAAGCTTCATTAACCTAATAACTTATGTTTGGTTTTATTACATTTTAGATGGGTGAAAAATATTACATTACTGGTAGATATTAAATTATTTATGTTATGCCTGTACAAAGTTTACTAATTATTTATATATTATTCATTGTTGTATCAAAACTAATGATTTTTGGTTGAATTGCTTCATTTAAGATCTCAATGAAAGTATAAAAACTATAAAACAGATTTTTAAAATATATATTTATTAGTTTTTACATTTTTAAAAAAGATGCAAAATATGATCCCTTGAGTGTCATATTGAATCAGCCACAATGTTCTATTGTGAACACTATTTTATAAAGCCTTTTTTCTCTGCTGTTAATTCATAAGTTACTATATAGAAAAAAAATCCTCATATGAAGCTAAAAGCCAGCAGAGACAGATATACAACCCCTCTGGCATAAATTTCGCTGTAGGGTCCCTTGTAATCCTGCGTCTCAACAGGCGCCAGACACCAGCATTTACCCGTAGGCCTTTCTGTAAGCCCAGACCTTTCCTGGGCTGGAGAGGCATCTTGGGACAGCAAGTACCCACTATGCCAAGAAGACAGGTGTTCTCTACCAGCTGTCTGTTGAACCTGTTTTTTTTCTTGTTGCTTCGTCTGTCAATTCCCATTTTTGCAAATTTTCTGTTTTTCTAAGCAGTTTTATAATAATGTTCTAAAAGTTACATTAAAAATTTGTGCATTGAAGAGTACAACATTTTTTTCTTTTTTCTTTTAGCTAATTTAAGACATTTTTCACAAAATATAATTCCTTTTCTGTACTACGTATTTAAAATATGGTATATCCAACAACGTTGACTACTTTGCTCTTTCAGAGCTACAGAGGGATAGTTCAGTTTTACAATTCATTTTAGTTCTTGAAAGTCAAGAATTGTAGACAGTTCCTGGATTAAAGGACTAAATTAATACTAGAGTTGTGGTTTATACATGGTTGACTTGCAGCAACCTATTAGGAAAATGACAAATTACGATGACTGCAAAATTGTTTCTTTTCTGTGCCATTATTGTTTGTCATTTACTTTTCTTCGAAATTTACAAGGCTCATGTACAGCTTATTGCACAAATACATTACCTGGCCAAAAAGGTTCCCAGCTGGATGTAACAAAATAAATGGGTACAAGCCCTTTATTGGATAATCACTGCATAGGTGGTTATCTTTATGGCAACAAGTTATTTAACCCCAACTGATGCGATGAGTAGCCTCTCATTTCTTAATCAAGCATGTTGACAGACACAACTGGTGGTCGCTAAAAGATTTTAGTCTGTTTTAGAAGAGTCAGCTCATTGGCATCGAACAAGCAGAGGGGACATCTGCATTTAGTAATGCAGACATTACTAAAACATGGTTTAGGAGCTGTCCAATGTATTATTAAAAACTGAAAGGAAGGTGGGGAACCGATGTCTTCAAGGAAAAAAATCATGAATGGCCATGATAGACAAACACTTAAATATTTGCTAAAATTGAAGAAATAACAGAAGAACTCAAAGCTATGCATCATGGAAACATTAAAGGCATTTTCACACGAAGAATGCAAAAGTAAATCAAGGAACTTTGACTTAACGGTTGTGTAGCCATAAGAAAATAAGTGAGGCTAGCAGGAGAAAATGGCTTTAACTTGAAAAGTAGTAGAAAAATTGGACTTTGGAGCAGTCAAAGAAGGGCATGTGATCTTATTAGTCCAGATTTACCCTCTTCCAGAATGATGAACACACCAGTGCCCTTCATCTCCCTTCAGTGATGCCTATATATACAAGCATGATCTGGGGTTTCTGCAATTGGTCAGGTCCAGGTCAACCTGACCAACTGCAGGTCAACTTACTACCTCAGCATGCAGAACGGAAATACTTCAAGCTTTGAAATAAAAACTAGATTTTCTAGTAAGGTCTAAATTAAAACACAATGGTGCAACAGCAATGTACCCATAATGATTTTTCAGTTCAACAACATTTTATACTGACATTTCATTGCCATAATTACTGCATTGAGCCAGACCTTTAATCAGCATTCGCGTCCTGGATGAAACATTACAGAATGACTGTTCTCTTTAAATATGACATTTCGTCTGTCACACGTTTTGTCATGCGGGGAAAAAAAATTGGCTTCATGGAAACTATGGAATAATGTTAAGTCCTTATATTTTAATTTTTATCTTCTAACAATTGAGATAGCATATTGTTCTTTTTGCCTCCTAGCCAGATTGCGATATGACTGAGTAATCTACTGTTTTTGTTGCAGTATGGCTTGGATCGAATTCTGTGGGAGGAGAAAAGCCTTGCCTTACTAGCGAGAGCCATTGACCCCAGCCAGTCTGCCATGATGACCGACGTTGTAAAGCTGCTATCAGCCATCTGCATTGTTGGCGAGGAGAACACGTATGTTGGTTTTATTTTATTCATCAACCAGACTAACTTTCTTTTTGTTTCCCAAAAACATAGCACTTATTTCTTAATACAGCTGTCTTTTTGCTTAGGTTGTTCCTAAATTAATGAACTAGTTTATAGTCATTATCTCATTTGTGATCATAATACATTAAAAGTAATTTATCTCAAATAAATTCCATGCTCTTACACAGGTTGGAGAAGGTTCTTGAGGCCATCACGACAGCAGGGGAGTGGCGAGCCATTGAGCGGTTCAGTCCAATTGTGCAAGGACTGCGAGATCGCTCCATTCAGCTACAAGTGAGTTCAATGTTCTTTTGTTTTTATGGTCCAAACTAAATGAATTACATTGTAATTCACATATATAGTTAAACTACTGCTGATGACTTGGAGATCTAAATGACCCCTTCTCCATCAAGAATCACCACGGGAGGGTTAAACAGACCAGGAGACATTAAAACATTCACTGCATAAAGAAATCCCTTAGATTTGAAGTTGATTCATTTTGACCTCCACAAATATTGTATGATTACAATCATACTATTGCTAATATTAGCTAATTTAATTGCTATATAGCAATTAAATTTAGTTGGGTTTTTTTTGTCAAAACTTGTCAAAGACTTGCTCTTAATACTTGAGATGTAGAATGATAAAAGAATTTCTCAATTTACCCTTGCAACATCATAATGCTTAAAACAAGTCCTATGCACATAGATATTCAGGACCAGATGTTTCTATTGAGCATAAATGACCAATTTAATCATCAGTTTAGGCACAGATGGGACAGAAATTAGAAGCCGGCCCACAAATTCATCTATGATGTTTGTTATTTGTCAGTCTGTTATTATCATCACCGTAATTATAAATAGTATGTCCTCAATGTTTGTTGAAACTTCACATCATGGCCACAAATTACATCCAGTCAGCAAGTACGTCATAAAGAGTCCAAATCAGTGTGAAGCACTTTCCTTTCCATCTGCTCCCTTTGCACATACTTTCTCTGGACTAACGCTCAGATAGATATCAGATGATTGAAATATAGTTAATGAGTCCAAATTTGATTTACCTTTTCAAAAGTAAACCAGACAATAAGACTATAAAGGCAGACATTGACAAAGTAAACAGCACAAGATATTTTTCTGATTTATGCATAACAACTTACCATCTCCCTGCTGATATAGACACTTTAAATATTGATTATGAGTTGTTCTAAATAGGACAGCACTGGTTTGCAACAACAATGTGGAAACACATTTGGTAAATATGATGTCTGAATTTTTAATCAATAGCTTAGCGATGTGACTTAGGGGAACTGAATGCATGCATAAACACAAACACACGGGCTTGTTTTCTTTGGAAAACTTGTATTATTGTTAAATGATTGGTTCTTGGATACAAGTTTAAACTGCATACAACTAACTCATTAAAGTGAAAGATAAATTACAATGAAATTACCAACTTTAACTATAAACTCAGTATTAATAGTATTGCACCACTGTTATCTACACTAGGAGTGTTGTGGTACGGGTAGGTTTTATGGTCCGCTTTTACAATGGAAATAGACAAAATAGCATTCAGCACCAACCTGAGTCGTACTGCTCAGCGGAAACGAGGCATCTCCAGAGTTCTAGGTTGCCTCTTCAGTGTCTTGTTTAACTTACTCTGTAGGTTATCTATAGCAGTGGTCCCCAACCTTTTTAGTCGCACGGACCGGTCAGCCCTTCGCAATTTTGCTGCGGACCGGGTGGGGTCTTTTTCTTCTGGGCAAAAAGATTCTTATAAACCGACATGCCACCATCTATGTTATGTTAAATTTGGCAAGCTGTTTTACGTACGTATACATATTAAACCGCAATGTTGTTGACACACAGGTAGAGAAGAAGCGGAGAGACTGTTTAGCCAATCAGAATGCAGAACACAATGCACGATGCAAATCCGCTAAGCAGCGAGACCGCGAAAGGTGAACCGCGAAATAGCTAGGGTTCACAGTACTCCAATGTTGTTTTGTTACTCATTCTGCTGCAAGTTGGCTCAATTTTGACGCGCAAGACGTAACCGGTAAAATCCTGTTTAGGATTTTCAAAATAAAAGATCTGGAAGTAGTTCATTATTTCTTGCGCGGTCTGGTACCAATTGGTCCGCGGACCGGTACTGGTCCGCAGCCCGGTGGTTGGGGACCACTGATCTATAGGACTTAGGCCTAAGAACTGAGATGCAATATATTTGGAATATATAAAGGAGATGGAAGGAGAAGACATGCAGAAAATGACCAAGGCCTACAGCCTCTACATATGGTGTGTCTTCCATACCACTTTGCGATGCAGACTCTGGACAAGTTTGTTTTATAGCTGAACCTTTCTGTCTAGATCCAGCTGGAAGAACTAGTGACAGCCATTCTTTTGTATTATAACAGTGTCCACCAGGTTTCTGTTAAAATGGGCTGCTGTTTCTAATAATTCGTGATGGTATGCACTCTTAATCCATCATCACAGATCCTCCTCCATGGTTACCTATAGGCCAGCGATGTCCAGTCCAACATCAACCATCAAAAGGATTGGGTGTTATATTGTCTTCTTTTTTCTTCAAAAAGGATTGTGTGGTTTTATGCCAAACAGTGTTGTTACTGAGAGGACTCATCTTTGAGCTGTATGACAGTGATCAGTAACCTGACTATTGCCTTCCTACATAATTTAGCTTGATTCTCATCTCCCTTCAGTGCTCAGTCTGGAAATCCTCACATTAAGCTGGATTTCTCTGGTAAAATTTCAACCGAGCCAATCAACAAAAAGAACGAGAAGTTGTGAGTGAATGATGTCTACTTTCTGTGCTGTTTTGGAATTGTCGTTTGCCTATGGTTGTTATTTGGCAATGGCAGAGAAGGAAGTGAAAGAAGCTATTCAGTCTTAGAAGAATGTCTAAGAAGACGTTTTATTGGGGGTAAAGATGCAGTGGCCCCTACTACCTACGGGGTTGTTTACAGCACACATAATTTCCGGTAAGGTTTATCGAGCTGGTGCATTACATGCGTAATGCCAATCGTTTAAATTTTCAATAGAGTCCACACCTCCAGCAAGCAACTGTTTCTCAATAGCCAAAGTCCCGACCCACTGTACGAAGCAAAGCATAGGTGATTTTTAGCTGATTTTTTATCAGGCTAAGTAAGTACAGTTCCAGTTACATTTCTAGCAGTAGTCAAAAAAACTCTACATACTTGCATTTGTGTGGTAGGACACTAAATACTTATTCCTAGTATACCTCCCAAACAACAAGGTTGTACATGTCTTATAATACTTCTTATAATTAATTGGTGACCCAAAGATGCAACTTGTTTCCACAATTCCCCTACAGTGATGTGTGGAAATTATTTTGATCCTACCTTACCATTGTTTTCAGTGCAAGACTATGCTACTGCTGTAAACATTTGATATGTTTTTAAGGATTTTTGGACATATTTGCCGTGTTGCCAATAACTGGAAGGCTTTGCACATTGCTACCTTGTGTGAGATATTAGAAAGCTCCTCACACATTTTCTTTATTGGCCTTTCACTTATACTCACTCATATTGAACCCCTTATAAAATATCTATAGCTCTGTGTCTGGAGGGCTATTCCTCTACACCTGGATACCACTGAATTATATGGGCTTTTTGGGGTCCAGTTGCATTTGAACTATTGCGGGGAATAATATAAAAAACCTCTCAAGGTATCAATACTTCCAAAGCTATGTTAGATAAGAAAATTATTTTGTAATCTTACTTTTAGCACAATATTAAACTCTTCTTACTCTCTTAAGATAAATGCCCTGAAAACTAAGTAACAATCAAGCTGACACTGATCCTTAAGCCCCCTCAATGTATAGTAATGCTATACCCTCTTTTCACACGAGTGAATTTCTTCTTGTGGTCAATAATTGATTTTTCTGTTTGTGTTTTGCTTGCCAGCTGGTGTTGCAGTCACTGTTTAGTAAACCAAACTCAGAGGGCATTCAGAAATTCTGTCCTAAATAGCCCGTTTGCCCTTATATTGACTGCTAGTTAATTTCAGTCTATGGGTCTACAGTTGTTACATTAATATTAAAACCACCATCCTAGTGGGTGACTGGAAAAAATAGACATGCATTAGTTATGGCCTTCTGCTTCCAAGGGACATGGCTCATTTCAAATGCATGCCAGCGTGCTTTTCATCAACTGCTCGTAGAAGAAATTCGTCATCTCATTCTTTGGTTCTCTCTCCCACTTTTCACTTTCTCTGTCTTTGTACCCTTGTTGTTTGTTGCAGGTGGCATGCATGCAGCTCATCAATGCCCTAGTAACATCTCCTGATGAGCTGGACTTCAGGCTTCATATTAGAAATGAGTTTATGCGTTGTGGCCTCAAAGAGATATTGCCGGTAAGTAAAACATGACCCAGAACACGCACACACTTACAAACACTATAAACTCTCACCTTGTATTAATATTTAAATGAGTTGTCCACTTCAGTGAAATATTGTTGATTTGCTCCAGCAAAAAATTTATTAAACATCGAGGAGAGTTTGCACGTCCTCAGTATGTGCAGCAGTCAGAAACCAATAAAGTGTCTAGTGTCTCAGCTAATAATCTTTCTGCTTGCTTTATGCAATCTACCTAACATGTTTATCTCTTGTAAACAATTGTTCTGCTGCTTCCATGGAAGAAAATTAATTAAGGTGAAAAGTTAGAGTCCAAACTTCCATATTAGTTTGAACAATGGTGTTCATTGTCTTTATAGAGCTTACATTTTTGCTTTTAATATAATTACTAAAATTATTTTTTTTTTAAAATATTAAATTCATTTTATATGCATAATTTTTCCCTTTTCATATGTTTTATTTATTTATCCTTTAGCAACTAATGACCATCAGGAATGAGGCTCTGGACATTCAGCTGAAGGTTTTTGAGGAGCATAAGGAAGAGGACATGATGGAATTCTCTCATAGATTGGAAGACATCAGGAGTGAAATAGAATATCCTTGTTGAAACTGAACAAAAAACATGCAACTCATATTTGATTTGATGTCTGCTTGTGTTAATTTGATGAATTCCAAGCGGACGTTCTCATGGCCAACCTATCCTGAGGAAGTGATAACATTTTCTGAGCCAAAAACACAAATCCAGGATCTTATTCATTCTTATTTCATCTGCTTCTTCAGTTTTTTCATGTGAATATGCAGTGTTTTCATTAATCTATGAGTCCTTGACTCTTTGTACTGATGCGGGAGATGTATTCAGTATTGTGTTGAGCATGGTGAAGGACAGCAGTGCAGAGCCCTATTTCCTCTCCATCCTGCAGCACCTGATGCTTATACGCAACGATCACTTGATCAGGTAAAAACGTCAACCACAGGCAACATTTAGTCTGAATTCTATATTTTTGTTTTGTTTTCATCAGTGTCTCAACTTTCTCATATCCTTATGTTTTAGTGCTTCAAAAATAAATTTTCTGTGAAAATCCTAACTCTTCAGTTCAATAAGGAATTTTATGTATTTATACAATTTGATTGTTATGAAGGCTAATATAGATTTGAGTATTTCCTTCTCATTTTACCCAGCATCAAATGAAAGCAATGATTTGAGTAGATTTGAGCACTGTTAATAATGCATCTTGGTTAAAAGGTCTGGTTTTGTGGGGGTCCAACTCCCACAAAGACCAAGGGTCTTGAGCTCTCTCGATGACTTTGGCTAACAAAGAGAATGCTTTCTCTTTAATCTCCAAGCCATCTACAGCAGCAAAGGCTCTGGAGCATTTCTCATTTCTTATTAGAGGAAATTTTCAAAGGCTTATTTTATGTTGGTCCACTCACAGCTGGGTTTGACTTGAACCTGTGGCTGATCAAAAGGTGGAGCTTTTGTTCTCAGAGGTATAAAATGTATTACCTGCCATTTTCCCCACCCAGAAATTACACATTTGTGGTCCTTTGCGTTGTTGGGATTAAATTTCTTCAGCTAAAACCCAAGCGAAGGACACAGAGCATATATATTCATGCCTCTCACAGTACTTTGTCGCAGCTGATAAATAATTGAACAGTTTAGACGCTTTTCCCAGCAAGGCTGGACAATTTTGATAAAATTGCTGAACAAATAAGTAATTACAGCCATCAAATAAAATTTACATTGCTAACTAATCCACATGGTCAACATGAAAGTATCCACTTACAGTCAAACTGATTTTACATTAGTTTCACAAAATTATCAAAATATGCTTTTCCAATCATATTTTTGAATGCTGATTTAAAGTGAGCTCCTATTAACTCACCTTTTTCTCATTCTTCTCTTGTCTGGTATCAGCTATCATTGACAAAGGGATCTGATGTGGTGTGAAACTAATTTATACTAAATACCTTTTATTGTTCTTGCTCTGAGAACTAGACATTATGTATCTTGGAAAACTAATTAGGTTTTTACAATACTATCATTTTTCTTTTGTTTGGAAAGGTCTTAAACTTTTTTCTACAATTACCCTTTTCCTCATGTTTTTATTCTCTCATTCGCTGTTCATCGGGACATCATATTAACTTGCTGTAATGTCATTGCATAACATTATAGCATGTTTTACTCTGAGCCTTACTTAGCTGTGTAGTTTCAACAAAGCATTCTGTGAAAGACATAGTTACTAATGTACTAACTGGGTTTTTGCATAAAACATCATACAAATTATTTAATTTTATCTCAATTTTAGGAAGCCAATCGGGTTGTTAGATTATTTGTGGACCATACAGATAATAGAATCCAATTCAGCAAGTGGTTTTTGCACGAGTGTAAGAAAGTAATCGAAATATGTGGGGCACAACAAGGAATGTTAGCGTTTAGAAAATGTATCTTTAAGTTTATGTAGGTCATAAATTAAAATAATTTTGACCATGGAACAATCTTTAAAAGTCTTAAATATAACTTTCTTTAACATGCATGACTAAGAGTTCTGTTTGTTTTCTCTACCCGTTTACTGGAGACCTCTATATTACTTGGTCTTAGGACCTTAGATTAGACCTTAGATTAGATTTTTGGATTGGTAAAGCAAAGTAAAACCACAAAGGTTAATTTGCTTGGACTATGCTCAAAGTCTGTGTTTTAAAATAAAGAATTTGTGTTGTGGTGTAACACTGGGATTAATGCCAACAACAGAAGAGGACAGTAGTGCTAGCCCTGCCCATGACACATATTAGCTGTTTTTTGGTGTTGCTGTGGCATCCAGTGAGCTGTTTTGTTCAGCGGTGAGACTTACATTTCAGGTGGAGACGACATACAAATGACTTATCAGGGGAGTCAAAAGATTGAGAAGTCTGGATCACAGCATGTTATTTTATCTGGAAGATGTGATGATTGTAAAGATATAAGATTTTATGCCATGCATAGCCTAAATGTTCAACCAGATTTAACAAGGTTTTTTTTTATAACTTAGACATAAATACATCTGAATAGAATAATTTAAAAGACTGTTTCTTGCAATATTTAAAGATCTTGCTTACCTTAGAAACTAAAGTCATTAAATAAAAGACCTCCAGTAGTACTATGAATAAAGTGGGATTATTATTTTTTTTCTTCTTTTGCATTCAGGCTGAATTCCCTTGATGTAATGGATCACACTCTTCAGTTCTTCAGTTTCATCTCCAGTCTTAGTTTTGCTTTAGAAATGGGTTAAAACCAATATCTCATGCTGCTCACTATTTATAAGTATCTCAATGTTTATTAATGATTTGGTGTAGAGGAGATTAGCACTCTCTGTGGCATTGTTGTAAGATAATAAGCAGATCAAACAGTTTCTCACCCACTTGAATTTGCTCCTTCTCCCCCTGGGCTGCATGTCAGCTGCAGTTTAATAAAATATTTCCTAATGCAAATTAGTGCTTGGCCTTGGTTATTTGTGGGGGTCATTAGATTTTTGTGCTCCGTAGTTTCTAATGGGTTGTCATGTATTTCCCAGGTTTCATTTTTATTAAAATACATGTTATATATATATGTAGGCCTATATATACACACACACATACATATATATATATATATGTATGTACTGTATGTATATATATATATATATATATATATATATATATTTATGTATGTATATACATATATACACACACACATACATATACACTTTTTTATGAAAAATGTTAGTGTCATCACCAGCCAACAACAAAAGAAAAAGCAAAAAACCCCCAAAAACTTTCTGAAGTTTTATGATGAAAAGTGATATTTCTTGAAATGTGTTTTCAAGCTAATACCATGTGGCCATCAGTGGTATTGGACTTCACAATTCTACCAACTGTACCAACTTTTAGTTAAGTTCATTGTGATTATTTTTTTTTATCTCCCTTGACTTTCTTTCTCATCTTGACTTTCAGGCCCCAATACTTTAAGATCATTGATGAATGCATTTCTCAAATTGTGCTGCATCGCAGTGGCACTGACCCCGACTTCAGTTACCGCAAGCGCCTAGATGTGGACTTCAGCCACCTTCTGGGCAAGTTTAACACCTTTGGCAGTTCATCACCATGACAACTGTTCTGTAAAGAAGTTTAACTGAATTTAACTATTATTTTCTTTGCAGAGGTGTGTGTGGACAAAGCTCGTGTTGATGAGTATGAACAACGAGCCTTAGAAGTGGCACATAAGGCAAGTATAACAAAGAAATATAACATAGCAAACTATCAACTTGAAATTGGTTTTTAGTAGTAAATTTGAGTAAAGTTTGAGTTTCAGCTGTGTGCATCTCATACATATATTGTGACTGACACTTAAAAACGTGTTTTTACTTCACTTAGCTTCTTTGTTGCAAGCTGTGTCAAAGGCTCTGCAAAATATTTGTGATGGGAATTTTTTACCACTACATGCATTTGTTAAATAATGGTTAATCATAATGTCATTTGTTAAACTTTTAGTGAAAAGTTGAAGTACCTTAGAGAATTGCCTTTTTTAAAGAATTGAGAATCTGATTGGTTTGTTGCATTAATTCTGTTTTAAAGGTTTTTAACGGTTGATCTGTGTTCTTCATTTTAGTTCGAAGAAGAGTTTCTCAGCAGACAGGAGGCACAAGCTCAGCTGGCTAAGTGCGAAGAACAAATTGCTGAACTCCAAGCAGAGTTACAGGCCTTCAGGTCCCAGGTATACAGAGTGGACAGAGTGTTGCATATCAGTGTCTTTGTCACTGCAGGATGTAGGATACTAGTTGTAATTCCAGTTCAAACCTTGTAATTTTAGATAAGAGTTACAATTCAACTTTCTTTTCATTATGCGATGTCCTTGTTATTTTTGGACTGTGCTATGGGGATGGTGGTGGGGGTTTGTCCACTGGAGCCTGCAGTTTGGTTTGACATGGAGGCTGCTCTACTGGCTAGCTGACACTAAGTCTAATGAGAACACTGACCGGTCCTCCATGTTGGCCATTTCTAATTCTCCGATCTCTATCCCATAAGAGGAAATTGTTCTAAAAGCAATTTATTCTGACAACCCCTTCAGCCTCAACCACCTCCCCCTCCCAATTACTCCAGAGAGTTACTCCCACACCATGGCACTGCAAGATAACTACACACTCAGAGAGAGGAAGAGAACTTCCCTTTTTTCCTTGATAATTTTTCAATTTGAGAGCGCAAACACTGAGTGAATACTCAAATAGTACCTTGGTTTAGATGGTGATGGTATGTTTAGTCAGTGGTTACACACACACACACATGCACACTTTGTTCCTTTGACTGTGTCCATCCACATCTTAACCTCCCCCAACAATCTAGAACGAAAGGCTTTTCTTTTTCTGTAGAGGCGTTGGCAGAGAGAGGGCCCTAGGTTGACCTTTAGAGTGCATCTTTAATATAAAATTGGCACCATACACGGATCAATAAGCCATTTGCTCTCTCCAATACAATTTACAAAGCTTGTAGGCGCTGTAATAACATTAGAATTTTTACTTTGGGGAAATAAAAAACATTGTCGTTATATTCTGTACAGAATCAGGACTGTTTAATAGGATTTTGCTTAACATAACCCACCTCTGCCACAGTGGTTATGAGAATAGTGGTTATGAGACAGCAAATCAGAATGTGCTCTCCACACTCGACATATTCTGTAGCTTGTCTGCTTTCATTTCCCCCCTCTCATTTTATTGTGAGTGACGTGAATTCCCTGTTGATTGCAGCGTTTAACACGCTGTAAAAAAAACAAAAATGTGAAATTCAGCAAAATTATGTCCTTGTTGTTGTGGGGAGAGCATGCTTTTGACTTTTTTCTTTTCTTGACATTCACATATGTAGACTACACATTTTTAAAGCAATAAATGAATGTACATCTAAAGATTTTATTCCAGAATAAAATTAGGAAAACAATGTTTGTTTTCACAAACACCCAAAAAACCCAAACAGCACGACCTCTACCAATGATTAGGTACAAAAACATGACACACCTGTTAGTTTTTTGTAGATTTTGAGTTTGAACTTGAAACAGCAGACTTTTGATTTCAGTGAAAAAGATTTTCTATTTATATTTCTTTCCATATATGAATGTTTTAACATTTTTGTTGATTTTGTGCCCAGTTTGGATCAGTGCCTGTCGGTCTGACATCCGCTAAGGCTGGAACATCATCACCATCTCCTGCATTCGCATCTGTACCTCCAAGCTCTGGATCTGAATCAGGGGTGCCGTGTCCCCCACCTCCTCCACCACCTCCTCCTCCACCGCCTCCTCTGCCTGGATGTCCTCCTGCACCTCCTCCACCTGGAATGCCTCCTCCGTTTGGAGTGCCTCCTCCACCTCCTCCAGCCTTTACAGGTGGTTTCGGTTCCCCAACCCACCACACGCTGCCTTTTGGCCTCAGGCCAAAGAAGGAATTCAAGCCTGAGAGTTCAATGAAGCGCCTCAACTGGTCGAAGGTTAGAATTTGCATAATGTCATAAATATTGTCCCAACTTTATCCTTACACACCCTGCTGGACTTTGGTGTACAAACACCTTTGAAGACAAAACAAAAAATCCAGGCCACACATTATTAAAAGCGACTTACTGTAATCTTCTACTTAGTTCATGCCGTTTTTGGCAGCATCCAAAAAGTACAGATGTTTTCCAGAAAAGAAACATCTTTTTTCTTCCGTGCCAAGCCAGTCATTACTGAAAATAACAGATGATCAGATGCTTTTGTCACAGCAGCCTTCTTGGTACCCCTGCAGATGTTTTTCCTCTTTTGAGCAATATTAGTTGATACCACAAGTGGTGTTGGTTTGTATATCAATAAATAATTTACACTCACATTTGCACCACTACAGGTGTTCAGCAAACTAAAACACCTGCTCAAAATTTCAAGTCAGTCTTGTTGAAAGGTAAGAAAATCAAATGACGTGATCTAACTATTGGAGACTTCAACATGTGGCTTAGTTTGGAACAAAGATCTTTTGAAAGTTTTTCAATAAGCTTTCAAACTACCATAAACAAAAGCACACCTCACTCATTGCAGTTATTTTTCATAACTGCAGTAAAGTGTAAATTCAAGTGTTTTTATCTTACTTACAAAATAATCTTTAAGTTTCCCATAACTATAGAAGTTTGCATTTATCCCAGATTGCATTTAAAAAATATATTTTTATTTAATTTGCTGTTTTAAACTATTGCACTACAACAACACACCATCTGGGCATGGCATTGTATTCTAATCATATTGTATTCTCATGTTTACTGTTAAGAAGTTTCTTAAAAATGTTACTAGTCTGATTTATTTTATCTTTTGCCTTTCTTCTGTGGATACATCTTGTCAACTAGAAATTTTCTTTCATCACACCTTCCTTAAACATTTATAAATTCTATCTTTGCACTTTTTGCCCTGTCAGCATTCATTCCTCTCATACTGAACCTCATCTTGGCTGTAGACAAAGGTATCTTGATTTCAACCAAAAGTGTTTTCAAAAGAGTTTCTTTAATCAGACTTTTTTTCTTCTGTCAAACACAGTGCATTATCATTCAAATTCTGTGAACTGTCTCAGGAAAAAAGGTTTCACTTAAGAACCCCGCTGCAAAGTCCTGGCTGTATTTTGGCCTAATTTACACGAGTTATATAGCATTATTTAGAAGAGTGACTACTTCTGCAAGTGATTGCTTTGCTGAAGTGGCTCCATCATGCGTTCTATGTGTACTGATTGCAGTTGTAACTTTGTTTTCACTGTTGATCGGGATGTTGCCATCTATGCTAGGATTCTGTCTCTTTTGGTTCCATTGATGTTTTTTTTTATCTTGTGGAGTGCAACAATCTTGGATAATTGCACAGTGAAGGAGAATGATACTTTGGGGTTCAGAGGTCATTCTACAGGAATGCTTGCATGATTATTCAAATTTAAAATTACAGGTGTCCTTGATATTGCTTCAGTGAATGTACCTTTCCAACTTATTTGTGATTCTGGTGGATTCAATCCTGTTGCATTAAGCATGTGTTGTTTTGCTTTTTTTTTTGTTGAGGTTTTCTAAAATTCTAAAAAAAAAAAAAAAAAGAAAAAAAAGGGGGAAACATTCTGGGAATTCCCACTTAAAATAGTGCCTTTCTAAAACATAAAATACATTATTTTAAATTGATTGCTAAGTGCTTTTAGACTTTTTGATTTACAACTTTTAGAACAGGGACTTCATGGACATAATTTTTTGTTAGCATATTTATAAACAGATCCTTATTTCTGAGTTGACCAGTGATACCAAAGAGCCTACAACACCAAACTTTTGATTAATACAAGCTTGCTGAGGGCAGATTAAAAGCTATTTTAGTATTAAATTTGTAATGTTTGTGTCATTATACCTTTTAATACAACTTTTCTGTTAATATGGTTTCTGATTATGATCATGCATCATGAGTTCTGGTGAATTTTATTCTGATGTGAATTTGTGTTTTCAGATTCGTCCACAGGAAATGTCAGAAGGTTGTTTCTGGGTGTTGGCTGATGAGGACCAGTATGCCAAACCGGAACTCCTCAACAGAGTTGCTCTTACTTTTGGCTCACAGAGAACAGGTCAGATGCTTTTAAGTGTTTTTCAATATGTATACAGTGAACCCTCGCTATAACGCGGTTCACCTTTCACGGCCTCGCTGCTTCGCGGAGTTTTTTGTGCAGTTATTTTTCACAGTGCATTGTGTTCTGCGTCCTGATTGGCTAAACAGTCTCCGCGCTTCTTCTCTACCAGTAACGTTACTGGTATTTAAATATACGTAATACAGCTTGGCAAATTCTGGCAAATATTTTTGCCCAGAAGAAAAAAGACTGACAAGAACTACCGATAACTATGTTCTTCTCTTGAAAAACACACCTGCACCACAGGCTTTAAAAGAAAAAGACACTAGAGAGCGGAGTCAGGCCGCAGCGTCACAGTCAGAGGAACAGTGAAATACGCGAGTCACAATTTGTCCTACTGTACTTCATATTGATGATTAAAATTATTATGTTACTGTGGTTATTTGTAAAAAAGCGTTCTATTTGTTAAAAAAATGCTTAGGCCTGAAAACAGGCTTTGTTCTTTGGTTTCAATGTAGAGTATTTAATTATGCTGTATAATAATTGTAAAAAAATAAAGGTAGCTACTTCACGGATTTCGCCTATCACGGGTTCCTTTTGGAACCCAACCCCCACGAAAAACGAGGGTTCCCTGTAGTCACTTTCCATCTGCATTGCTTGTGTATTCTGTGAAGGCTCGATTTGTCATTATCTAAGAATATCTTTGCATTTTTCATGCGTTTTTGATGGATGTTAATAACTGGTCTATTCATCTGCGCAGGATCAGTGAAACTTTTCCATAAAAGTTGCATCTGTTTCAAGTTAAGGAGATACTCTGGAGCTTACTAAATGAATTTCAGTACAGATTTCTCTGCTTCATAAAACACCACAGTTACATCCTTGAACATTAGTATGTCTAGTAAGACCTGCAATATTCATGTATGAGATTGTTGGAGTGATTAAAGCCAGAGCAGGAGGTAGCTAGAGATTTTATCACTTTTGTCCTCCCCTGTGTTTGGTCTATTAGTCCTGTCACTGATGATTTATTCACGTATTGTGTTTTCTTTCTTGTCAGTGCCTGCCTCGCTTATGCCAACTTGAATTATTCATCCAGGTGTTATCTACCTGTCACAACTCTATGCTGCTGCTCTCAAGGTGCCTAAAACCCACCAACACACAGCTGCAGTGTAGTTTCTGACCATCAAGGTGTTGAATAATACAGCTTGAACTAAATGGTAAACAGACATACAGGTATCTTCTTGGGAGGTCAAAAGAGAAATATCCACAGGGGAAAAGTTTCACCTTACAAGAGACACTTTCAAACCTTGTTCTGCACGTGTTCTGCATGCCTCAGTGCTTATAACACAAGCAGTACATGGTGAAATGAGGACTTAAAATTGAACCACCACTGTTGCACGTCTGTTGCCAGAGAGCTCAAAATAGCCGCTCACTGTAATCATAATAATATATAAGCCATAATAATGTTTTCAAACTACAACTGACTAATTTGCTAAATATTTTTTCCACTGTGGGTCTATGAGAGTGTCAATAAATATCAGTCTATTTGAAAATATAGTTGAACAGAGTTGTTTGCAGGTTAGTGGTGCAATTGCACTGTATAATGCAATCGGTGTTCTGAAGCAGCCTATTCAATAATATGTAGCTTGTATCTTTAAGTTTTATTGGACAGCGTTTGTGGGGATTGGACTGTAAAAAAATGCAGCAAAATACTGAGATCAAATATTTAGGCTCATATCGGCATTTCCTTGCTAAAACAGATTACAACCTGCAAGTTGTTTCAAAAAGAATGTGATTTTAACCAAGTGTACATAAAGACTTGAAGAAAGTTTTATATTAATGACAACTATGAAGTAATGTTGGTAGAATAAAAAGCTGATCTTTTTTAATCTTCGGCATTCGGATGTCTTAGCTGTGGTGAAAATGTGCCTTTTAAGATGGGCTGGTTGTCTTTAATTGAAGGAGGGTTTTACTGGCAAAAGTGATGCATAATGCTCTAATCAAGTTGAAATTGTAGAATTATCTTGTATATCTTTTCTAATAGAATTCTCGTGTTTTAGATTATATCATCTCAAAACTCAAGTAATTTAAAACTTAAACTAATGAACCTAATAAGGGTTCTTCTTGATTTTTAACCACACAATGATTCACAGAGGAGACAGTTTCACAAATTTAAATGTCTTGATTTTCAAAGTAACAAAACTTTTTGAACCCACTTACTGTTCCAACTTTAGTTGAAGCACATAAACCCACCCTTGGTCCGTTGTGTTTTTAACATCTCTTGGCAGTAAATTTTAAATTTAGTTGCACTTAAATAAAAAGCTTAAAAAAAAACCTAAATAAAAACTCTACACTTTTTTTAAAAGGATCTGTTTTATTTTTTGTTCTGCAATTTTTTTTTCCCGAACCCTGCTTCAGGTTGAAGGAGATATGACTACTGTGTCATGCTGTCAAATCCAGTTGCTTCAGCCCCTATGAGTCAGTTATTGAACTCTCATGCATACGTGCTTGTGGGCTTGTAGAGTTATTAAAAATAGCCTTGTAGCATCATGTTTCATTTCACTTAAGAGCAGTAGCATCTGGATGAATATTAAACATTAAAAAGGAAACAGCATTAACACAGTTTTTGTCATTAACAATTCATTTTTTGGCTTTGCAAACTTCTTTATTTTTTTGTTTCTCGCTTCTGCTTTCTGAGTGAGTTCTTGCCAAACTGTAAACAAAATGCTGGGTTTACTTTGTTACTGGGAAATGTTAGCGAGACCACCCCCCTCTGTGTTAGCAGCACGCCTATACTTTATTAACTATGAACAGAAAATATACGACAATGATGCATTACTTGAAAAGAATACTACAGTAGAGTGCTCCAGGTTTAAGGGTGACCTAGATGTGGATTTGATGAGGAAATGTTTAGTTCAGTTGTTGGAGACATGAGAGTTGATTCTTGACTTGGGGCGAAAGACTTGAGATTTGATTTGGATAAAAGAACTTGTAAATAGATCTGAGTCATACTGCTTCTCTAATACAGGACTCTCGATTAAAAAGAGTAGACAAATAGTCATGTCATTAATTTTGTCTGAAACAAAAGACCATGGTCTAACATTTGGCTACAATGGACTTTTGGACTTGCCTCTTGTAGTGAATCAATCCTGTAAGTAAAATTCATGCTTATAACTATTAGCTAGAAATAGCTAAAGATTGACAGTTTTTTTCTGTTTCTTTATAGTAATAATGCCATACTGCTTTTAAATACTCTCAAATCCTGTCAAACACTTTCACTGTCACTGCAGTTAACTACATCTCCGGCTGCACAATATATCCTACTTACAGCATATTGTCATTGCTACATTAGTGTTTGCCATAACTACATTAAGCATGTTCACTTTTTGGAGTGCAGAATTTGTGGACTGTTACATATTCCATGTGTCTGGATGTCATGCTTTGCATGCTGATATTATATTTGGGAAGTCAAGTTCACTGCAGCATGTGAATAATACCTGACAGAGGTGATGGTGTGCAGAGATGGTTGGAGGCATTGTAATAACAGAGGACAAAGAAGAGAGGAAAATGCACCAAAAGGAATGATAACATCGTCTAAGGAACAGAAGGAAGCATTGCACAAAGGCCATGGTGTATGCATTTTTAAAGACTCGCTAGCCAACTTTCCATGCCTCAGGCATGACAAGATGACCAATGTGGTGGACTGCAGCAAAACAATGCAGCCAAAGCCTAGCCAGTTGGAGAATCAGCTTTCTGTGTTGAGCTACTAAAAACACAAGGTGTCAAAGAAACTCAAGCAGCATCCTTCCACTCACATGTTTGTCCATAGGGTGATGGCCAAAAAGAGGAACACTAGAGCAATCATGGGTAAAAAAAAAAGAGTAGGTTAGTTTTTTGCAGTATCACTCTGCAGCCCTGTAACAAAGCCAAGATAATTTAAAATCACACCATATAAATCAGGACCTTACTGAGTAATTAATATGCTGATTTTTCATGTCTTTGAATTTAATTGAATTTTTGTTTTGAGGATTTTTAATGATTTTTGCAAGATCCTTCAATGTTAGACTGTCACTTGTTCCACTTTAAATCCTAAAGAAAATATAGATTATCCAGATTTGCATCACTTTAATTATCTGGCTGCATCTAGTTTTAGTATGTAGGAGGCTCTGTCACGTCTTACAGAATTATTGGATGGTACTAGAATAAACTCAAAGGGAAGTCAAATAATTGGATATAAAACTGAATTTGAATTAAAAAACTTAGTTATTTTATTGTCTTTGCACAAAGACACAACGGTGAAATTCACAATTAAATGTTGTCATGTTTTTACGAAGTGCTGCAAGATCACATTTGTTGTCAATCCCTAAATAGAACAGCATTTTTTTATTAAAATTAGCATTTGTATAAAAATACACCACAAAACACAGAAAGATAATTGTTTCTACATTTGTAGCTGTAGTCGAAGGTTCATTGACAATTATTTTAGAGGACAAAGTTTTCCTCTAAAGGGAATAAAATGATCACTGATCTCTGTAATGTCCTGTAGTCTCTGTGCAGCTTGGCACCACAGGCTTCAAACCAGGACCAGTGTTCTGCAACTTTTAGATTTGTCTGTATTTTACCACACCTAAACCAAACAGATAGGCTATTAGTAGTGTTCTGTGGAACTTTATGGCATGCTTGGGAGGAAACCTACAAACGGATTCATATGTGTTGAGCAGGGACACATCTTTAGATCTAGTGCATATTGCACTAATATTACTATCAAGCTTCCTGGCATTTTATAATCTGGTGACTTTTCAGTAGATTATAGGTCTTGACATGAGCTACATGACATTCAAGGTTTTCTAATATAAAGCAAAGTGTAAGAACCATGTTCATATTTTGCTTGCTAGGAGGCAGCTTGTTTTTTTTTGTAAATTTTTTTAAAGTGATCTTAAGGCGTAGTTCTCCTGAGAGAGAGAGGGGGGAGGGTTCGCCGCAAAGCAGAATACAAATTTGAGGATGCATGTTTTGTAGGAAACCCTATGCTTGTTCTTCGTGTGGTCTTCTCAAGTGAACTAAACAGCTTTGAGGTGAGAAGCTACAGAACTTCAGACATGTCCCTCCTGATTCTGGCAGCTTCCTTTTATTTCTTAACCAGACGGTTCAAGTCGAGCAGCTCATATTCCTGCTTCTCTACATCTGCTGCTTTAGTGTAACAAAGGACTATCTACCATGAGACCTCAAAGCAGCAGGGATGTCTTGTTGAGCATTCCGGGGTGCATGTGACCTTTTGATGCATTTGACTGGCAGTCAAACTACGTTTTCTTGTAGGAAGAACTGTTTACTGCTTTCTAGGTTCTTTATTCACATTTTTAGATGCTCATCACAGTGGACAGTGCTGGTTTTTAAAGTCAGTTTAATATCTTTAATTGGTAAAGATGACGTTACTGCACTCTACAACATCAAACATTGGCCAAACATGAGATACGAAAGTGTATCTCATGTTTGACCATGATGACAGTCTTCTGCACCCTAAAGCCATTTATAACTTGTGCCTATTTAAAGTCGTCTATCTTTGATCTAGGCCAATGTGCCTACCATAAATGTGGGTATATATATAGTTGGGCAGCTGTTTGTAGGAAGAATGTGCAAAGCTTACATTTTTTTAATTGCAATTCTTTCATCAGTATCTCAAATGGATGCTCTGAACCTGACAGTAACAAGTTGCAGATAAAATGAGACACAATGGATTCATTTTATTAAACTGAATAGCAGCTAGCAGTTTGTTTTCACTGTCCTTCTGTGTTGTGCTGACTCCCAAAGCACAAGCAAAAATTAAATTAAATTATATTAATTGCTGAAAAAAAATCATGCAAATTAGGCTGTGCTGGACCACAATTTCCATCTGATATGGCATGCTTGTATCACTTTGTGCTGTACAAGTTTAATATGTTGTCACCTTGGAATAAATAGACTATGCAGAGCATAACCTAGGTTGTATGACTATGTAGATAGCCGTCAGCACGGAGAGGGTAAACATGTTGCTTTTGGCAGTTGTAAAGATTTAATTACCTGTTTTTATTAGGTACTGTTGCTGGTGTGAAGAAGAATAAAATGCATCCACACATTCAGCAGATGATGTGAGAAGGGCAAGCTCGTCATAACCTTGGAGTAAACAAATCGACAAATGTTTGTACACATACATAATTAGCGTCAATCAGTGCATAGTTAGCACTAGTTGCTTTTAAAATTCTTTAAAGCTGTTTTTTCCTCCTTTTCAATTAGCACATTGGGCACTGTCTGAGTGTTTCAGACATCCCACCTTTTGTGGTGAAAAGTGACAGTCTAGCTTCACTGTTGACAGCATCATTACATCCAATTTCTGGCTGCTTTGTGTTAAGGGCTTTCAGCAGCTCATATTGTTATTGTTATTATAAAAAATGTGGTTAATGAGCAATTATGTACTCTGACTGAAAATACAGCAAACTCACAGTTTGTGTACTGTTTGGAACTGTTCTCCTTGTTGTGAAGACTAGCATGTATATGAGGTTGAGCATCTTAGCAGAATAGAGAATCAAAAATCTGTTCTCAAAAAACATATTTTAATGGATAGTTTTATGACAGCATTATTTTGTAGGCTTCTTCTAATAGTATTAAATCTGAAATTATTTATGTGGACTTAAATCAAGTTATTTTTATTCAAATAAAATAATTTGTTTCTGATTGAAAGACGGGCATCTCCCAACAGATTAGAATTTTTTCCCCTATAGTAGTAGTTATGTGCTTTCCTTTAATTGAAATGAAGGAAATCATATTAATTCTGTGGTTGGATAAAGTTCAGCATATGCTCGCACGATGCGAGTAAAATAGTCTGCCTGTTTTGACCAGCATGTCAGAACACACAGGCAATTTACTTTTAAGAACGCCAAAAAATCTATAGAAAACTCAAAGCTTTCCGAAATGCCCTAAGCAACTGCCGATTTGGTCAAAATGTTGGTAAAATTAATAAATATGTCAGTGGTGTGAATAATTTTGGTTGCAACCATGAGGGCCATAACCCCCAAGTTAGGAACACTGCAGTTTGGTAGATTTATGGACAATATATTTTTAGACATTTTGTGGTCTCCAGATAACACCAGATGTCAAATGTTTGGTAATCTCATGATTTTTTCTGTTGCGGTGTCAAATTGACATTTTTGAGATGTGTCTGGTAGAAATGGAAAAGATAGTTATCAGATTTCCCCCCAAAATTACTTGTTAATGCTTTGGTAATCTTTTGACCTTTCTTTTCAGACCAGCAATGTTGTTGCGAGTTTGTTGGCTTTATTTTTGTCTTGTGAAAAACGTTGTAGTATTCTATTAGGGTAGCGCTGCCAGTCTAAGTTGTTCAGAACCCAAAGTAAATCTGAAATTTGATGGCAATCTAAAATACTGAACAATAACCTTAAACTGTCTGCTTGGAGACTTGGACATATTTAGGTTTTACAGCAGTACTGCCACCCCAAACACATTAACACAGCAAGAAAACATAAAACTTTTAAAAGGACACTCCTTTTGAATTTTGAAGGAGCAAATGCTAGAAAAAGCAGTTTCTCTGAAGAGTTCTCTAACTCAAAATTGAGTCAGAGAAGCTATCTCCAACCCTGCTGTTCTTGTATATCTCTGCATTTTCTCTCTTCTGCTCACTTGTAGCACAGCAGATGCTTGTTCTGCGTAATCTGAAACAACGGTAGACTGGTGTCCGACTGCTTGATTTCTCAGAAAAATAAAACATTATTTTCAAAGCAGCAGAAATCGGAGGTATGGAGTCGATCTGTGTGTAGTGGAATGAATGTCAGAAATGCAGTGAGCCACTCCAGATTTCTTGGACAAATCATTTGGGGATCTATTTCAATAAAATTAAATCAGATGTAACCATTTAAGTTATTTGCTTTTTTCATTTATTTTAATTATTCCAAAAAACAATCTACTTAGAGATTTTGCATAGTTCTGTGTTGACCAGAGGAGACAGACTTTTTAAAGCCTCTTACAAAGAAAGGAGTTGTTTACTGGCAGAGCATTAGAAGTTATGTCCCAATAATCTTAACGTCTAGTATTATGTTATTTTAACATGAGCCAGTTTTCTATCCCCCCCACACAAGTATGTGAACTGCTCAGTACGTTTGACCCTCATTCAGAAATTATTTCTACACTGACCCTATGTTTCTACACACACGGGCAGTTCATAGCATTACAACCCGAGGCACGCAGTCCTATTTCTTCCTACTTGTGTCCTGAGATGTTATCGTTTCCTCTAGCGTAAAGCTGAAAGGTTATATTTGTTTATTTCACAAAGATTAAATCTTCTATCATCTGTGGAACAATTTTTTCCCATAAACTCAGATGAAGAAATAAACTTTTTGATAAATGGCTGTTGAGTGTAATGTATATATTTCTGTCATTGTTTGCCTTTGGTGTCTAGAATGAATAAAATAAATAAAATTGCGATGTCAGTAATAAACTGGTCTCAATTGTAATTCTACTACAATCAGTCAAGCATATACTCTCAACTTTCTATATGGATGATGTAAGAACAGTGACAAACAAAATTGGCTCTTAAGGAATTAAAAAAGTATAAAATATATGTTAAAGTTTTGGTTGGACAACAACAGTGCACAAATGTTATTTATACACCTGACAGAGTTTAATTGCTGAGCAATATGTTACATGTTTCCTTTTGTAATTTGATGATTTACCTTTGCCACTGAGCAGCAACGCTTTGAATATGGAAGACCTACTTACCATCAAATTTTGTTCCATCCACAGATTGTCGATCAGGTTCAAGTCAGAACTCTGGGATATTCAAAATGTTAATATTATTTCAAGTCAGAAGAAATTTGTTGGTAAAGTTAAGATTACTTTATACCTAAAGTGACCAGGGGGAAGGATCAGTTCTTATGTAAGGTAGCTGCAAACTTTGAAGTTGTAGTGGCTTTATTTCATCTGCGACAACAATGTTTAGGAGTGTGTTTATGTGAACTTTTCTAGACTATGTAAGGTCAGACACTAATGTTATAGTGGAATACCTGGGTCATTGTCTTTGCTCTAATTCATCCAGACTGTGTTTTATAATGTTGAAATCAGGAAGCAGTGAAAGTCATGGACCCTGCGTTGGGCACTAGTGTACTGTCATGTTAAAACCTAAAGGAGCCATTATCAAACTGTCCCCACAAAGATGGCAACATTTGGAATAGTCCAAAAATGTTTTATGTACTGCAGCAATATGAGTTAATTTCACTGTAGACGAGGGGCCAAACCCAACTCCTGAAAAATACCCCTACACCTCAATCCCTTCTACACCAAATGTTACTCTTGGCAAATTGTAGCCAGGCATGTGCTGTTCCTCTAGGAACTGGCAAACCCAAACAATGAGGCATGATTCAGAAATCTCTACTGCTTTACAATCCAGCAATGGTGTGCTTTACACCTCTGCATCTGGTGCTTTGTATTGCTCTTGGTTATGTAAGGATCTTTATTAGGTCTAGCTGCTCAGCCATGGAAGCCCATACCACATTGTTCTCTGCATGCTTGTTCTTGAGCTAATATGAAAACCACATGAATTTTGTATGTATGCTATTGCCTTTGCAGAAAGGTGTTAAGTTGTGTGTACCATATTTCTCAACATACACTGGCCCTGCTCTGATTTACATGACCTACCACCGTATGGCACTTGTTCTCAATAACTTGTACTTTGTTATATTGAATAGTTTCAGAAGTAGAATTAAAAGATGCCTTATTGTTAATATTCAAGTAATGCCATTCAGAGAAATTTGTTTTTACGGTGACCGTAAAATACAATTAAACATTTTTAAACAAAAAAATAAATAAATAAAAAATTGGAAAGATGGACAACCCAATAAGGACTTAAGAAAATTGACCAGAGTATGTGCAAGTCAAATGGAGCATTTTTATCACTGAATTCTTGTTTTAGGGAGCATGTTGCTTCCCACAAAAAGTGTGATCTGATTTGAAAAATGTTTTGAGGGGAATTTTTAAATTTCTCCTTAAAAATTGCTTAATATATTGTTGCTGTACACTAACTACTTTACGGTAGATTTTTTAAATTATTATTTTTTTTTTAATTTAAGCTTGCGTCATTTAACTTTCAATTATTGTACAAATCCAAAACAGGTTTCACTTCCTTTAAATTGTATACTAGTGAGTACATTTCCAGATGATTGAGGTTTATTAAATCTGTCCTTTTCATAAATACTTTTTAGAATTTAATATCTTCTTTAGGCTCTTTCAAAAATAATTTTGTTTAACCTAAAAATGCAAAATATTTTTTTTTTCTAACCATTGTAATGAAATTGGGCAAATGGTACCAGCATATTAAGAATCTGTCAGGCAATATTAGTACATTAATGAATGTAATGATGGAAACCAATCTGTGAGATATTATGTTTCATTCAGATGAGGTCTAAATGGCTCTGACCTGTGATGTCTGACGTAATTACGTGACTGTCATCCTCAGCTATCAGTTTCATTAGAAACTGAAAGCGCTAATCTCTGCTGGAACATTAAGTCCTTTTGCATAAATCGACCGAAATTCAGCAATGTTCTGTAATTACAGTAAACTCAGTTGTTTTTCTTTTGACAAGTGCGTATCTGTGAAGAAATACAAACTGAACCTAATCTGTCTAAGCTCATTCAGTGGTTTGTTACACGTCTATTTTACAATGCAGTGCTTTTGTTGTTTTCTGTTTGCTAACAAACAACTCTGAATCAGTGTTCACTTCAGACATCACTAACATCTTTGTTTCCCCGGCTCTTTGCTCTGTTTCTGCTTCTTTCTCTTTCTTGTCTTGCTGGGTTTTTTAAATCTGGCTTTTGCGACTGAACTTCTGCTTGGCTGCATGATGTCCTTGATTTGGAACAGTAACAAAAGGTGAGTTTTGTTTTTAAATTTATTCCAGCAATTGTGTATTGCATGTTCTTAATTGCTTATGGTTTCTTTTTTAATTTTCCACAGTAAGGACAAATTTAGAGACTGTATTATGGCAATGACTTCATAATATTTTATTGACAAACCAACCTGACACAATCTGAATGGGATAAAAAAAAAAAGAACTGAAAACCTTTAAACTGGTTGCGTTACCCTCATTAAATACACAATTGGATTTAGTTAATGCAGCTAAATTTAGATGCCTGGCATTTATTAAGATTCCCTAAATTACAATGTACAATTTGTTTTGAGGTATGACCATTGTATTCTTTTTTGTCGTAGTAAATCCATAACTTCTCAGTTTAGAACATCAGATCTGTTTGTACACTTGTAATTCCTGGTAGAAGTGCTTATGAGGTTTACTGCAATGTTTTCAAAAATTCCATTAGTCATGAGTAATTATTGTTTTTTTCATTATTTACTGAAACAATTGCTGTCTTAGAAACTAAATTTTTAATTTGAAGGAGTATGGTGAGATGTAGCAAAATTGTTCAATAGTTCTGTAACTAATGATTTTCTCAGATTTATGCTCATCTTTATTGTTGCTGTATATTTAAGCTATTTCAAATAGTCAGTGACCTGGTGCTTATAGATTTATGTTAATCTGTAAATCACAGTAAAATGAATATTTTTGTGCCATGGGTGAATTTCCCTTTAATCCCTTTTCTATTGTAATAATACAGATCTTTTTCTTAGATTGTTTTCTGTATTTGAAATTGTCAGTTGTGCCAATTATTGCATGCACTTTAAATATTCCCGCGTGCATATCTCAGTTGATGGGTAGAATATAAAGCATTTTTCCTTTCATCACTTTCACTCTTCAAAAGATGGCTGAGTGATGAAGCCGTTACTGGAGCGTTTGAAAAAAGAACAACAGTGTGAGAGCTGCCCTTTCCTGAGGGCAGCTAATAAATAAGATCCAATTATACAGAACCCACAAAGATCACTTTTTTTTTTGTCAGGATGCAAGAAATGTGGTGTAACCTAAACCAATTGCAAAGTTGCAATCCAAGAAAAATACCAACAAATAGTAGATATAATAGAAAGTGTTAGGATTATGTATTTCTTTTCAATGTTATTGTCGCAGCCTTTTGTTCCAAAAAAGCCAAAAAGAAAAAAAAACTCCAATAAAGGCTGTGGGTGGTAACAGGTGGTTTGGGATTTGTATGCACTTCGACTTGATTCATTTATTGTAAAAGTAGAAATAAAGGTCTTGTAACTTAGTTGAAATGAAAAATAGTCTCAATTTAATGTTTGAAAGTGTAAACAAGAGTAAACAAGTGTAAATAAGTGTTCAAGTGGTCAAAAAATCATTTTTCCAAACCTCCCGTCCACACCAGACATTTACCAAACAATCCACCCAGCACCAAGCACCCGGTGTGTTCTTAATTACTCAAATTGGTGGGAGGGTCTAACAATTAACAACGTAAACTAAACAATTCCAAATATAAAAATTAATTGCAAATATTGATTCTAAATTAACTTAAATATATTCCAACTACCCAAAGAACAAAACGAAATTGGTAGAAATTATAAACTACAAAACTTTAGTATAAATGGCCACAACAGTTATAGTTATTGTTCTTACCTATTACTTGCATGTAAATGTTTAGGTACAACCTAAAAGTAATAAACTAACAATGTCTTTTTACTCTGAGAAAGATTTTTCTAATTGATAGAAACGTGAGTTTTAAATAACCTAGTCACTTGAGCTGACCATTCAACCATGATCTATTAAAAAGAATCGACAGAAACTGTTTTGCTTAATTCAAACTTTTGTGACTAAAGCTGCACTTTCAAGTATTGGGTTAAAAAATTATTTGCTTGTTAAAAAACTTTTACCCAACTTTTCTTACCTTATTCTTTTTAGGTGTATTTTTAAAGACACAAAAATCAAAGTTGAGGAACACAATTCTAACAAACTAAGATTAGCTGGTTAATTAGACCGGCCATCTGTTTGGGCAGCAAGCCGACAGTACGCTGTTTAACAGACATGCCGCTCATAATTGACAACTTCAAAAAGCATGACCTTATTCAGAGAGATGGTAATATTCCTTTATCTTCTATAGTCGTTTCTTGTGGAAGGAAGTATATACAAACAGCTGAATTTGTCTTTTCTAAACAGAGTGGCACAGCTTCAAAAACATGAAATACTATTATTGAGTGTTGCCATAACTATCCTCACCATTCTCTTTCATGTGTCTCAAGATGTCCTGATCAATTCATGAGCTTTAACATCTTGATCACAAAGACCAATATGATATGTGAGGATAAAAGACAGTGAAAGTTAAGCTAACTCACTAAATAACTGATGACCAGAGTTTTAGTGCATGGAAACAACATAGTTGAACCCTCAAACAGTATGAAAAACCAGCACAAAGCGCACCTTATGATGAAAAAGGCAGCAACAGGTCACAGCCATCTTTTAGAGTTCTGAATGTCCTTTCATTTATTTTTCAAAAAGATTTACAGCATATATACCCATTAGCAGGTTCTTGCACCAACACATTATTAGTATGGCAGGATCACATCTCAGACTTGACCTGGGAAAAATAAGTATCAAAATTGTAAGGCTTCACCTCAAAAGT
Source organism: Xiphophorus couchianus (assembly GCF_001444195.1). Classification (NCBI taxonomy): domain Eukaryota; kingdom Metazoa; phylum Chordata; class Actinopteri; order Cyprinodontiformes; family Poeciliidae; genus Xiphophorus; species Xiphophorus couchianus. The sequence continues at coordinate 22,356,099 of NC_040231.1, read as the reverse complement.
GGGTTTATAAATAAACCAACAAACAAAATCTACTACGAAAGTTATTTTTATTTACGCAACGTACGACTGGCTACTTACTAATACAGATTAAATATCCACAATGGGGTGGTTGATGAGGGAATTTAATCTGGGTGAAGTCATTAGTAGTTTATCATGCATGCTCTCCATGAATATTGCTTTCAGTAGGTTGACATCAAAGATAAATTGATCTTCAAATAAAACCATAATAAAACTAAAGCAAACTTCATGTCAGTCAGTGTAAGTGTGTGGTAAGTGAGGTAGATGGTTCCTGGTACCCCAAACACAGACATCAAGGGTTATGCAGTATAAATGCTGGTTATCTTTGTGTTTCCTCCATGATGCTGTGTGTGCAGAAGACAGGACAGGAGATAAAACAGCAGCAGTAAAGTAGCATTGCTATTCCTGTGCATTTGGTGTTTTCACTGGTTGAAATGTAGCACTATAGTGGCATTAGAAAGCAATCACAGCACATTAGATTTATGAGATGAGAGGTGCAGAGTCTCAAAGAAGTGGCCCTTCCATTGTTTGCGTCATATTTAAAGATCAGTAATTACATAAACCTGTTCCTTGTACAAATATGGCATTAGTTTTATCCTCGCAAACATTGTAATCTTGAATATGTAATCTTATTGAGCTCACTGATCTTGCTTGCTATGTTTATTTTTATATTACAGGGTTTATTACTTATTGGGGTTATGTTTATTAATGGGTTGGAAAGTAATTGAAAGTCGATCTTTACTTTGAAATGAGTTGGTGTTAATTATACATCACCATTTAAAAGATTAAAGGCTTGGCGTTGGGAAAGTTGTCAAACATAGTTACCCTCATTTTGTAGGGGAAAAAGAAATCAGGTATTTAAACAAAGGAGCTTTACAAGTTTCCGTCTTTTAATGTAGTTCCTAGATGTCATTTCCTGTATGTTATTAATGCTTTGCTCTCAAGATCAATGTAGCCTGTTAACGAGAAAGTTGGGTAACGACAAGTTCGTTGCTCACTACTGGCAAGAGATAATTAGACAGCCCATTTCCATATAAATATAATGACCTAGGAAGATGGCGTGTTTGTGTGGGCTCTGTCAGTCTGCACAATGCATATTTGTAGAGCATTTGATGGAAGAGGGGGTGTGTGAGAGGTTAAGCTTGTATGGGTTGTTTTGGGAAGTGAAGGCTTCCAGGTGGAGTTGAAGTCTGCGGTCAGAGCTGACAGCTTGGTGTGACTTGTCAAACTATGTGACACATTAAAGAGCCATGATCATTCAAATTTGTGCTTCAGTGCCGTCAACCTTAACTACAATAACCCTCAGAATACATCTAAATTGGACCCACTTAACATATCCACTTAACATATCCGTGGTGGATAATATGTCTCTCAAAGGTGGGGAAACTTTTCAGAAATTCAGGAGCTTTCATAGTCTGCTGTGTGAAGAACTTGATAAGCATTTGAATTACAATGAGACAAAAGCAGCTGAGAAGAGGTTGGTGGACATCGTCGTAGGGATTATGGCGGATTGAACATCAGAGAAGGTGGGGATGAAATGACGAGAAGAAAGTGGTAGTAGGTGGCCTTGTTTAAACTAAATACCTCCAAGTGGCTTTAGAAAGTGAAGTTATTACATTCTCATTTACCCTCAATTTGTCTTAAGTGCAAAACCTAAATCACCTTATTACTTTTCTTGTAACTGCTGGATTTTATTCAAGTAAAATGTAATGTATATGTTGACACAGGAGGACTTCGAAATGTGGTCAGATTACTGAGGTTAGGAGATAGAATTAGCCTTTAAAAGGACGTAAGACTGCAAATGCAGTTTGTTGTGAAACACTCAGTGCATCTGAGGATAGCAGCAGGACGTCTGTCTCACGCTGTCTTGCAGTTACTATTTCTCTCTACGGGTACATATCGGCTCTGATCAAATGGACTTTTTCTCCGGCAAGTCTGTCTTTTTCTTCTTTGCTTTTTACTTTGACATTTTGAAGAGCACCATTAGTTCTATAATGAGTTTTTGTGTGTGGCCTCAGAAAATCTGTGCCATTATGACACATATCATCAAATGCAAAAATCATTAAAGGCTTTTCATGTCACTGCTGAAAGGGAAGGTCTGATCACGTAATGCACACATTGCAAACAAGGCAGTCTTTAAATGATGTCCATCCCATTATAATCCTGTTCAGCATATATTAAAATGTGTACATAACACAACTATGCCAAATTGCTTTTATGTTGCTTTGACAGCACTTCAGAGGACCTTACACACCAATAACCTGCACCTATTAACATTGTCTTGAAATGCTTGAAAATGTCACCAGTTTTGCCTCAAACACTCATAGTCCTCACAAGCTGTTCTCTCCCATTTTTGTTTTTCCCCCGGCGTTGTTAACCTTGTCATGCTTTTTCCCCCCTATTTTTTTCTTCTTTTTTTTTTTTACTCCTATATTTCTTTTTCTTGTTCTGCTTCAGTGTTTCAGGCATCAGCACTTCAATTTGATCCCGCTTTGTTTTTCTGTGTCCTCGTATCACTAAGGTAATGGGTGGGCTCGTTAAAAACATATTTGCCTTTGCGACTTTATATTTTACTGTGATTTTTCATGTGGAATGCAGGTTTGTGTACGCAGTGTGGGAGGGGGTATTTAAGGGGTGGGTGTCGACATGTTTGTTGGAGCATGAGGAGAGAAGGGGGAAAAAAGAAGAACAAATTACTTCAGTGATGAATGATTTAGGCTGTCATCAGTCCACTGAATGACTTGGGAAATGTTAGGGTGGGCTTAACAACTGTTAAGATCACACTCGTGCTGTCGCTGTGAAAATAAATTGAGATAACAATGCTTCAAACCTGATATGACAGCTGTCTCAAAATACTCATTTAGCTTGCAGACATACACAAACATATTAAGGGGGCAATGGTGCATCTTCAGGAGTCCTATAGAGGGCACTATTCCGCTGAGAATAAAATTCCTGATGAAATTCAGACCCATAGGCCAATACACACTGATTAACAAGCTTCTAATCAGTCATGAATCTTATTGTGTCAGTGAACTTCAGTCAAGATTTGCAAATGTATTTTGTAAAAGAGTATACTTACTTGTTCTCTCTGTGGGATAGATTTTTTTTCTCTTTATAAAAAGAAAACAAAAATGACTGTGATGTTGTAGATGTTAGTGCTGACACACAAGTACTTTTAGTGATCTTGGTGCAGCAGGAATAGATGGAGAGAGGAGGGGAAAAAAGCCTAATGAAGTCTGTTAATTTGCTGCTATCAGAATGAAAGTCTCAGACTAATTATGGCCCTGGGTCATCTAGTCTTGATCACAGGGAGAGGTGGCCCTGCATGGTTCACTTTGATTAGCTCACTCACAACACAGCTCCTTCACTTCATTACTCTGATCTCCCTCGCTGTCTCACTTTCGCTGGTGCTAGCACAGCCGATGGGGGAGGATGCTCCATGTGCAAATAAGACAATTGTAGCCGTTCTCGCATGGCTGTGCGTACCAATGCCGAGCTGTGCGTTGTGATAAGGCAGCGAGAAGACGTTAGGGCAGGTATGTAGAGTTCAAATAACACGTGGACGTCCGTTTGATGTCTCCTGTGCTTTCTTGTACTTCCTGTCAGACTGACTGAAGTTCAGGGCTTAGTGGAATTTGAACCATACAGCGAGTCAACAGTCAAATTGTGCAGCCTGTCTGACTATTCTTCTCCACTCTGTTGACTGTAGACTTGACAGATTTGTCGGCGCGCTGGATTTGTTCACTTGCTGCAAGCAGCCCCCTTCTGTGCATCTGATGTCTGGTAGTGAATTTTGCTGCAGGCAACAGTGTGTGTGTGTGTATATATAAATATGTGTGTATTCCAGTTAGAGTTCATCTTATGGGGAGCTAAATCTGCTTGCAGCTTAATTACAAAGAATATTCTAATTCATGAGTGTATATAGTTTAATTTAAAAGTTATTCTCAGATAAATTTTGGTAAAGGCTTGGCTAGCTGTGAGTTTGTCAGCATATCTCTGTAATGTCTTTTGAAGGTACTGATCTGTGTCTAAGTGTGTATGTGGGGGTTTGCTGATTCAATTGTGAGGCCTTCTAAATTAACCCGGCGAGAGAATTTATAAGCCCCCCTTAATTGTAGTGATTTAAACTTACCTGCATGACTACCTTGATTGGTTATTAGAACCAACACAGTGATTAAATTAGCCTTTGAAGACGACTGCCCTCTCAGTCTTTTTTTGCTGCGTGCTTGTCTGCCTTTTTGGCAGACGGTTGTGTCACGTGTTTAGCTGTAGCAGCTTCAGCTAAATAAAAAGTAAGACATAGATCTAAAATAAAACTGAGGACCAAATATGCAAATATGCATACACACACTTTTGATCTCTTGCTTGCCACAAAAACACATTTGACCGATTTGACCCAAGTACTAATGCCGAAGGCAGCAGTCGCTGGCTGCCGTGTGTTGCAGTGTTAATAGATGCAGATTGTCAATATTTAAACGAGGAGAATAATGATGTCCCAGCCTTTTACCGTTGAACTGACTTCACCCCCAAACAGTAGGTGTTATATTTTATATGCTAAATGGAAATTATCTTATAAATTTCTTATAAATATCTTATAAATTTGCCAATTGCAAATCCAGATCATAAAATGATTCTCAACCTTGCAGTTCTGATTTGAATTGGAAAATTGGAGCTTGCTAGAAGCAGATTAGTAAAGGAGTCCATAATAGCAGAATATAAAATATGTTAAGTCAGTACTAAATCAAAGGGGAGTAGGTTAAGCTAGAGTATAAAAAAATCTATTGATTGTATGTATACAATATTTCAAACAAATGTAATGTGATAAAGTTGTGTTTTATTTATAACAGAAAAAAATGACCTGTTAGAAACTTCTGAGGCATAAGAGCCACAGCTCTCACACCCCTTGCTTGCCACTCATGCGCACCACTACTGCAGCATTTATGCAACTGCTGCTCAAATACTACAGAAATGAACCAATAATAGGACTACTTAATTTCATGGTGCTTTGTCTACACTGATGAAGCTTAACTTGCCTCTGGATGCTGAGCACTAAATACACATGAGCTGTTCAGAAGCCGAGCACTTTGTTACTTCAAAGAAGCTATATATTCTTCAATCTCCTTAAATTTCTCACATGTAGAGCAAGGAAGCAAGGTGACAGCAGCTTAAAAGTGATTGGTGAAGGTTTTTTATGTATAACTTAAAAAAGCTATACATGATGGACCTCTCTTTTGCCATTTAAATAATTCCATACTGTTAAAGCTGTCTTCTTAGTAAGCAAGAGAAAAGTATTGAGTACTTTGGCTTTATTCAGCCAACTAACTAATAACTGGCAGGAGAGGGATAGAACCTCTTTAGTCTCTTTGCTCCATACGTTCAGAGAAAACTCCCTCTGGCACTTCTCTGGCATTTCATTGGAAGAACTTTAACCTCTAAGAAAGGTATAATGTAAAGTTTTTGTGAAACCTTGTTTTACCTTGATGCCGATAACCAACCAATACCTTTATGGGAGAATTTAAATAGCAGGTATGAAAGTTTTGGACTTAGTTTTTAACAGGACCTTTGAAGATGCCACAATGTCACCTTAACCCTGTAAATTAGTATGAACCAGTTATTTTTGATTTCCAGTGGATTATCTTATCCTGTGGTACTTTTTACATACACTTTACTATATTGAATAAATTTTCTGTTTATTTTTTTCTTCAAATGTACTCCAGAAAACATTAGATAACTGTAAATCCTTAGAAATTTGACCATCATGGTTCTAGAAACAACTGAAGTCATTGAACTTTACTTTTTGTGGCAGCATGAATCTCAAAAAAAGCCAAATGCAATTTAAGATGTTTTGTTTTTTGATGTCAAAATACAATAAGGTTAAAGATCCTCATTTGGATGCTTCCTTTTAATTTTTTGTATATTAGCATTATTTGGAGATTGAGTACTTTCATTTAAAATATATTGGTTTGAGACCCCCAATCTCAAACCCTGTTTGAGATCTTGTTTGTATGAGTTGGGAAAATTACAACATGAGTGGATACATATTAAAGAACTAATATTTTTAGTTGTACACTTGTAATTCCTTGCAAAGGCTTTTTTAAAATCTTGTGTGGAATTTCAATCTTCAAGGCCATTGTGTATTTGTTTGCCGACACTGAAAATAGTTGACCTCCCATAACTGGCCATGGTTCTTTGTTGCAAAATCAGTGGCTTTGTTCTTAGATGAAAAATATGTTTGAAAGTTGCTCAATTCTAGGTTTTCACAGTATTGCAATTTCAACCTTGATACGACTCTTCTGAAAAATGCAATACTTGATGCCATTTTCAGTGCTACAAGGAGAAAAATGTGAAATAAAGGACCGAGATATACTAAATGAGAGCTTATTCAGACTTAGTAGCATATACTATTCTTTTTCAGTTTTGGCATTTCTGTCACTTGATTAGTTACTTTCTGGAGTTAAAATGATGGTGAGAGACCAGGTACAGTTTGATTTCAGGGAACACCAGAGCAGTATTAAAAAGGGCTCCTATTTGGTAAATCAGGTCTCACTCATTACAGGGATAGACATGTAAATTATCTAATTTGCAGGGAGATGGCATGAGACCCCAGAAAACATGAGTTTTACCCATTATGAGCTGAGCAATAGTGTTGGAATATAATAAAAAAATAGCCTTTATTGTTCCACAGAGGTGAAATTTAGGTGTTGAGATATATAGGTTCACAGAAAAGATTAAAAAAAATAATAAAAAAAAAAACGTGTTAGAAATATATATATATATATATATATATATATATATATATTGCTCTTATTGGTGCATAAGATACATATCCATCCATTATCTAAACCCGCTTGTTCTTGCAGGGTAATGATGGGCTGGACACATTGTCAGTCCAACATTAACTATAAAATAGTCAATTTGTGTAGTTTTATATATTTGTGGTTTTAAGCAGAAAGTCACTTAAGGTAAATGGATTACCAATTTTAATTTTGTAAATTCTTTACCTTAATCAATTCTGTACCTTCTCTTTATCTATGCAAAGTATACTGGCATGGCGATCTTTCATTGATACCAAATTTTTATTTTCTGTGTGTGTCTGGGTGTATGTGTCAAAACCAGGCCAGTTCCAGTAAGGTGCTTCCTCTGATTAGAAATCCGCTGTGATAAGATGATGTGGTAGTGTGAGTGGAAAGGGCCGAGGACGAGGGGAGGAGATTTGTATGTGGGCGTGCACGCGCGTAGGCTGCGGTGGGGGATGGTTGGGGGTTGAATTTGAGGTGTTACTCGCTTGTCTCTGAGGTCCGTCTGTCATGTACAGCATCAGTCATGCTCTTTCACAGCAGTTTTATTTCATCCACCACTCCCTTTAGTGCTTTGATGGCAGAATTCACTGATACTGCCTTGTGGGAAGGACTGCTGTTTGGGAAGCGGGTATGTGCGCTGTGTTACACATTGTCAAGTGCCTTTAAACTGTGACAGAGATAAAAATCAAAACCAAACAGCAAAATTACCACAAGTGAGAAGTCTAGATAACTTTTTAAAGAAAAAAAAATCCAGTATTGAATCCCCAGCTGATCTAGCCACTAAACATTCCTTTACTTTTCCTTAGAACATTTTAAATCTTCTCCTTTTTTGTTTAACTATCAATGCTTTTGACGGGAACATTTATAAACATGCTTAGTTTGATTTTGTGGGGGTGCACAGTTGTGCAGTTGGTGGATAATTTTAATGTTTTCCACTGTGGGAGTAGATAATTTACTGTTCCTTAAGTGAAGCGCAGTACATAACTGTAGTCTTTATGTTCTTTAAAATTTTTACCCTTTCTAACCCCTGAGCTGACATTAATCACAGGAGTGGGCATAACCTAAATTAGGGCGTGACCTAAAATATTTTAAGAAGTTCTGAATGCTGATGCAGCAGTAATAGACCAATTTAGATGCATTATGTTAGTGTTGTGTCTCTAACAGACAGCTTTAGCTTCACTTTTACTGATTCCTGCTTGCTCATTCTAATTGGTTTTAGTCAGCGACTCAGGAACCTTCCTTTCGTGGAAAGGAATGCACATCCATCATTGCTTCTCTCTACCTTCTCATATCTTTCCTGTAAGTGCTACTTCTTTCCTGCTTTTGCCAAATGTCTTTTGTGACAGACTCCCCACTGCTCAGCTCTCACAAGTGTATCCTTATCTTCCCATACTTCCCGGGCGATGGCGCAATCTGATAATCGCAAGTATCTGCACTCTCTTTGATTGATTAACCAGTGACCTTCGACCTCCAGCAGGACACGTTAATTGGCTGATATATAATGAGTGGATTTCCCTGAAGAGGACTTGTTCTCAAGCCAGGGAGGTTGGGGGGTATTGTTGGAAAGGGGCAATCTAATTAGGCAATTTAACTGATAACAACTGGGGTGATGTGGACTGAGTGTATGTGGGTGATGCGATTTGTATCTTGTCAGTATCTCTTAAACCATACAGATGGATGTAGCACAGTTCCACATTTTGTCACATCACTTCCACTAATGCCGATACATTTCTCTGTGAATGTATCTTGCAGGCCAAAACAAAAGGTCTAGTTGTGACGAAGAGAAAAAAAAAAGGTTTCAGATCCCCTGACATTACACTTGAATTAGTTCATAACTCTGCTCATCTTTGGACTAAAATCTATACCTCTTTGCAAATTAACTGAGGCTTCAACAGACTGGATAAAGTCTGTGAACAGCAACTTTCAAGGCTTGCATATTCTCAACTTGTTATGCGTTTTTACTGCACCTCTCTAAGCTCTTCCATTGTATTTCTGACTGTTATCCTACTGGAAGGTGGACCTACACCCCAGTTTCTAAAGGCTTTTCTTCTCTGTTAAGAATTATTTATAGGATTATGTTACTTGGAAGAAAATAAATCAATTTAGGTCTCTCCTGACCAGTGTGTCCTCTTCCATAAATTTGCTGGTTTCTCTGCATGGCCTCTTGTAAACTATAAACATGACTTCCTTATTTAACAATAGCTTTCTTCTATGGAACTTCATTCCATAGAAGCCACATTTATATGGCACACAACAAATAGTTATTCTATCCTCAGATTGTCCAACCCTAGCTGTGAGTTTCTGCAGCTCCTCCAGACTATTAATGACTGATGGTTTATTCTCTGATTAATGCACTTCCAGCCTGACTTGCAGCTGGTTCCTCTACTGTTCCATTTTTTTTTTTCTATTAAGCAGTGTTTGACTCAACATTTACAATATTGTTTTATAATCTAAACAATCTTTAAACTTCTTCAAATGTCCATTTGTGACCTGACTGGTGTATTCCAGCTGTAATGTACAATATGAAATCTATATACCTTTCACAAAACACTGTTGCTTCAAAACTGTTTTTTAAGTAACTTCTGAAGGCAGTTGCTTGATCTGAAATTTTGTTAGGGGTATTTGAGTAAAAGGGGAATTCCACAAAACTTTGTGTTGGTCTGTCATGTAAAATCACAATAAAATACAATGAAATTTGCATTTCTGACAAATGTAAATGTTTAAGGGGTCTGCATACTTTTACAAACAATTGTATATCTATGAGGCAGAGAGATTAAAAGTGCATTTCAGAAATATTTGTTGTGTGTGAGGTTAAATGAGGTTTCACCAGGCTTCAAGTTTTAAAAATCAGACTGAAACAACATCTTAAAGAAGTAAGCAGAAGTCTGTCTACACACTGCATTAAAAAGCTCCATAGCACCAAATACAAGATTATATTTCTCTGAGTGAATAATTTAGTTCTTCGTGGATTTATTATTTAATTTAGGTTGTAAGTCTTAAGATTTTGTCGTGATTCACTTTCATGTTTTCCCAAGCAAGAGCTGTCTCGCCATAAATTTATCAAGAGACTGAAAGTCAATTCAGCCTTCATCGTTGCATGTTAAGCACACACAAGAACCAGGAATGTAAATGAAGTTGTGATCGGTATCGTATAGGATGAACATGCAGTGCTTGCTTCCCTTCATGTCTCTTTAGATGTATTGCAAAAATAATTATTTAACCTTGTATGCCAATATGTTTTCACCAATCTTTTTTTTTTCAGTGATTAAGGTCAAGCTGCATAAATTGCTACACCATTTAAAACAGATGTCATTTCTTGCTTTGTACTAACAGTTTCTAACAAAGTTTATTCTTAAAAATCATGTGGAGAAAAGTTGTAATCCAAAAATACAAATGAACTTGTTTTGGTTTCACTGTAACAATGGGCTAATTTTATTTTTCATGTTTGGGAGTAATTTTTTGCAGCTTGACAGACTTATTAAATCATTTTTATTTTTGACCAAATCTTTCAGTAAACTTTGCAAAATAAATTTTCAGTGCTGTTCAAATACTAGTTGTCTTTAAATATATGTTTCCAGTGAAACTTTTGTAAGTATCTTTCTATTTCCTAATGTTTGCTGCAGTTCTCTGGTAATTGGCCCTCAGAAACTACAGTCATGGCCAAATGTTTTGAGAATGATTCAAATGTTAATATTTACAAAGTCTACTGCTTCAGTTTTTATAACGGCAATTTGCATATGCTCCAGAATGTTATAAAGAGTGATCAGCGTAACAGCAATTAATTGCAAAGTCAATATTTGCCTAGAAAATGAACTTTATCCCCCAAAACACATTTCAACTTCATTGCAGCCCTGCCTTAAAAGGACCAGCTAACATTGTTTCAGTGATTGCTCCATTAACACAGGTGTGGGTGGTGATGAAGACAGGGCTCCTCATCACCACCCACACAATCATGACAGATTGATCATGACAGATCAATCTGTCATGATTAAGTAAGAATGACACCACTGGACACTTTAAAAAGAGGCTGGTGCTTGGCATCATTGTTTCTCTTCTGTGAACCATGGTTACCTCGAAAGAAACACATGCAATCATCATTGCACTGCACAAAAATGGCCTAACAGGAAAGAAAATCGCAGCTAGAAAGATTGCACCTCAGTCAACAATCTATCGCATCATCAAGAACTTCAAGGAGAGAGGTTCCATTGTTGCCAAAAAGGCTCCAGGGCGCCCAAGAAAGACCAGCAAGCGCCAGGACCGTCTCTTAGAAGTATTTCAGCTGCGGGATCAGGCTACCAGCAGTGCAGAGGTTGCTCAGGAATGGCAGCAGGCAGGTGTGAGTGCATCTGCACGCACTGTGAGGCGGAGACTCTTGGAGCAAGGCCTGGTCTCAAGGAGGGCAGCAAAGAAGCCACTTCTCTCCAGGAAAACCATCAGAGACAGACTGATATTCTGCAAAAGGTACAGGGAGTGGACTGCTGAGGACTGGGGTAAAGTCATTTTCTCTGATGAATCCCCTTTCCGATTGTTTGGGACATCTGGAAAACAGCTTGTTCGGAGAAGACAAGGTGAGCGCTACCACCAGTCTTGTCTCATGCCAACTGTAAAGCATCCTGAAACCATTCATGTGTGGGGTTGCTTCTCAGCCAAGGGAGTCGGCTTTCTCATAGTCTTACCTAAAAACACAGCCATAAATAAAGAATGGTACCAGAATGTCCTCCGAGAGCAACTTCTCCCAACCGTCCAAGAGCAGTTTGGTGATGAACAATGCCTTTTCCAGCATGATGGAGCACCTTGCCATAAAGCAAAGGTGATATCTAACTGGCTCAGGGAACAAAACATAGAGATTTTGGGTCCATGGCCTGGAAACTCCCCTGATCTTAATCCCATTGAAAACTTGTGGTCAATCATCAAGAGACGGGTGGACAAACGAAAACCTAGGAATTCTGACAAAATGCAAGCATTGATTGTGCAAGAATGGACTGCTATCAGTCAGGATTTGGTCCAGAAATTGATTGAGAGCATGCCAGGGAGAATTGCAGAGGTCCTGAAGAAGAGGGGTCAACACTGCAAATATTGACTTGCTGCATTAACTCATTCTAACTGTCATTAAAAGCTTTTGTTACTCATAATATGATTGCAATTGTATTTCTGTATGTGATGACAACATCTGACATACACACATGAAAACCAGAGGGCAGCAGATCATGTGAAAATATAATATTTGTGTCATTCTCAATACTTTTGGCCATGACTGTACTACTTTATTTCAAATTTATATGCCAAAGTAGTTATCTCCTTACCTTGGTGTCTGTATTTCATGCTGCAATCTTATTATGCATTTTTATCTCTTCATTCTTTCTGCTCTTTGCTTTATATTGCACTTTTCCTTTTATTGCCCTGCTTCGACAACTCTCTTTTCCTGCTCACACATAGATTGTGAGGAGAATGTAGTCACGGAGGAGCCACGTAAGTCTAAGTAATCGCTCAGTGTGTGGTTCTGTTTGTTTTTTTTGTGCATGGTGAGCTGTGCTGTAAGTGTGCATGTTTGTGCTCATGCTACTAGTCTCCATCATGTGGGAGCTCCAAGTATCCCTCTTCACTTTTTAATTGGATACATGATCCCTTAAAGGAGAACAAGACCACATGGAACAGCAGGCATACCTTTTCCTGCGGATTAACCCCTGTGTTTCTAGACGTTGTTCCCCTCTTTTATATCCCGCTATCCGCTCCTCTCTTCTCAGCACACACTCTTGATGATTACAGCACCAGACAATTACCCGGCATACTCCATGGGTCGCACGTTTGGTTCTTTTAATCTGGTGTCTTAGGTAATTAAAAGCATCCAGGACTTCCTCCTTGTAATCACGACTTAAGAGGGTATGGTTTTTTTGTATTTGCTCAAATCTGAATTTTACACTTCCTGGTCAATAGAGAGGTACTACCGCATTTAATTTAGCAAACATGTAAGAGCCCTCCCCTCTCAAAAAAAACATCCATAACCTATTTAACCCCAACAAATGCAGCAAGGAAATTCTCATATCCTATTAACTATTAAACAAGTTGATGAAAATCAGTTTAGCTCTGTCCAAAAATATTATTGAAACCTAGATTCCAGAGGTGTAAGTGGTATCAGGCAAAGCAGTAGACAGATCATACCCAGAGCCTACTATAAAAGGATGAAATCAAGGGTCACTTCATTTGATCAATGTCCTAAATGTATATCCAAAAAACTATTCAGGTACTAATCTTATACTGTAGTAAGGATAGACCACTACTTTCTTCTATGGCATTTTCACTGTAGAGTTCAGATTGAACCTTTGAGTTGTTCTGTAGAAGTTTTTATGTAGAACTCTGGCTGTTCCTTTTACAAAGCTCTTCCTTTAGAAAACATTAAGTTAACTCAAAAATTAAATAAATCTTTTATTGATAGGAAGATTAACTCGTGGCTGAAGTGAAGGTAGACTGGTATCAAAGGTTGAAGTCAGATGAGCTATATTGAAACATATGAGAGTCTCAGTTTAGGCCAGACTTTTTCTTTTTCTTTTTTGATTTGTTTTTAAATTTCTGTGAATTACTTAGTAAAGGTGTAAGGTTCTGTGTTTTTGTACCAAGATGTCTGGTACAGTTATGTTGCTTCGATACGCTTGTGTACCAAATGAATACAGTGTACTGAACCACGCAGAACCAAGTTTACCATGAAACGTTCAGTAGCAGAACCTTAAAGAGACGAAACAAAACAGAAACAACTCTCATCTATCACTTTTTAAAAGTATTTTTTAGAAGAAAAAAGGTACGTAACTTGTTCTGATCTAACTAAATTACTCAGCAGAAACAATTTCAAGCTGAGTGAAAACATCAATTGTACTGGGGGAAAAAAAGCAGTTGATGTCTAAAAGCATACCTGTAACATGCAATCAGTCAAACTCCCTGAATCCTATAAGATGCAAGAGGAAAAATGAAACGGGAGCTGCACATGCTGCATTCAGTGTACAGCTGGAACACTGGGGTGTCAAAATATCAAAGAAACTTCAAAGTGATTTAAACATGTTTTATTTTCAATTATGTTCATAGTCTTACAATTTTCTTTCTTCAAAAATTAACACTGTTAAGTGGCTTTGTTGTTGTGCATTGTACTGTTCCTGCTTACTAGTTTAGTATATTTTCCTGTTTTTTTTTCAATTATAAAACATAATCAAGTTAATTTCTGAAACTGAAAAATATTTCATATTTATTGCTCACCGAAGTAAAGAAAAATGTATTTCATTAATTTTTCTTGGTTGCAGCATACCAAATAATGATTTTAAAATTCAAATGCGTACCAAATCGTCATTTAAGTCTACTGTTACATCCCTTGTTTTTGATTTAAGTAACTTAATTATTTACATTTAATTCCAACTTAATACAAAGTGGCATGACGGGACACTGCTATGCCTGGATGGCAAAGAAATCCATCCAGTCGTTCAGTTCCATGTCAATTTAATACCAGCAGTGCCCAGTCCTATTGACAGGTTAGATTAGATGACATTGACTTGTTTACTTGCTTTGATTTTAATGTTGTGTGTCTTGTGTCCTGGTATAAACAGATGTAATCCACCCTCCTTGCTTCTAGTAATTAAAACAGTTTTAACAATACAATTTAACTTAAATGTGACGCTTTTATATCTCACCACCATTTTTTTAGTACCTTGTCGTATCAATGTTATTCCATCACATTTCCCTAATACATCTTCCTCATGACTCTTAAAAAGTAACCTTTTTTTGTTGTTATGTAGCCTTGGAAATTTAAAATTTGTCTGTTTTCAAGAGGTGATATTCTCATCTGCATCTTGATACATTTTTCTTTGCAAATCCTGGTCTTTGTGGATCTAGACAATACCAACCAGGATACCCTCTAGTATCAACTTATTTTCCTACCGTTACATCCATATTTTTGCTTTTAGTGACATTTTTGTATTTTTTTCTTCATCAGCTAAAAAGGAGGAAGAGGATCTTGAGGATAAGAAATCCATAAAGAAGAGGATTAAAGAGCTCAAGGTGCTCGATCCCAAGATTGCACAAAATCTCTGTAAGTATCCTTTTCCTTTCAGGCCACTTCTCCCTTGATTTACATTTATACGAGCCTTCAAAACTTCAAGTGTAGCAGGCTTTTTGGATGCTCTTATCCCTCTTGTGATTCTTCTTGTACTTTTGAATTTTTCTGTAATTTTAAATAACTTCGCAGAGAATGGGTTGCTCAATCATTTATACAGGTTTAGAATATAAAATAAAGCACAAGAAAAGCTAAGGTGCACTCAGCACTTAATTGATACAAGCTTAAGCAAGTGTCACAACTTGTAAATGCTCTTCAAAGGCATATAAAAGTGCTTTAGTTTTTGATTTTGTGCAGTTCTTCATGTTGAAGAGAGTTTTCAGTTTTTGTAACGTTTTTGTATTGGTCACCAAACATCTGCATATTTATGCAAGTGCAAAAACAAAGGTGCAGTACATCTGCCTAAAAATGTTTAGTAAACACACACAGGTTTCAGTTTTCCCTTCCAACTGCAATCTTTTAAGTGCATTTCAAACTATTATAGATATGGACCCAGAAGACAAAGAAATCTCACTGCTGCAGATGAATCACTGAAAACGACCCTTGATCCTCTCTAATTTTCCCACTTGATTCTGAATGAAACAATGAAGAGAATCTGAAACAAAACGTCTTAAAATACATATTGTATATGATCTTTTTATATATTTCATATAAAAACCGTTTTACCAAAGAGATCCTTTAACCAGTCTTTATCAGTTTTACAGGTGTATTTTTTCTAACAGCACCTGGAATAGTAAGGTTTATTATCACTTCTATACATATGTTATTGTCTCTAAAACGGCTAGAGTTGCTCAACACAGTTTACTTTAAATACAGGTGATTAGGTCTTTGTCTAAAGACTGCATTCTAAGAAACTCTTCAACTAGGTAGGGTTGGGGTTAGGGTAATCTATTTTAATACTTCAGTATTATAATGCTGGCAAGAATGTATTAAAAATGACTTAAGGTCAATTAGCACTTTGATCATTTAGTACTCCCATTTCCTACCCACACATAGTTTTTTTCATTGATTCCTTCATTTATTTTATTCTTCTAAATACACCATGTTGTACCCCGGTATCCAAGAATTGTCTATGAATTTATTTCTCTTGGTGCTGAAGGATTGTGAATTAATTTTGTTTATAACTAACCATAATCTAAATAACCATAAAAATGGTTAATTCTGTAATTTTGTGTACGATTTCATTTAAATGCTGATTATTTCTCAAGATTTTATGCTATGCCCATATTTCCACTGACTATGGTTCAGATCACCAATGGGAGCCATCTGACTCTGGCAAAGAGAATTTAAGTCAATTATCAATGATAAGTAAATAAGTAGTAGATTATCAATAATTAAGCTAATAACTAGGTTATTAGTTTTCAAAGTAGCTATGAAATATCTAAAAAGAAAAAGAGAACCAAAATTGCAAAACAACAAAAAAAAAACGAGGGGCAAAATGTCCACCAACCCACTGTGGCAAGTTGGTGTCACCTTTCATCATATAAACACCTCATTAACTTCAGAAAGTTTAGTGTTTTTTTGTTTTTGGCAATGACATTCTCTTTTACTGAATTGAAGAATTTGCAGTAGTCTAGCTGCAGGTCAGGTACGTTGTGGTACCCTGTGAGTCGGTTGTAAAAAATTAACACTCTTCCTCTGTTCAAATTGCAAGCCCACTTTCAGCTTCCTTGGATATAAAATTACTAGTATTTGGCCAGTGATCGGTGCTAATTTCCCCTTCTGGTTAGGAAGCATAGCATAATTAAAACAAAACACAAATCAATTTCAAATGTCCAAAGAAGAAAATTGCATCCTGAATCTGATGTCCTTTTGATGATCATTTAATAATAAACTCACTAAATTATCCGCAGGAACAGATGCTCTTAACAGGGGTGCCCAAACTTTTTTCTTATGTCTTTGGTTGTTGCCATAGCAGTTATTACAAGGCGGCACTTAATGTGAACCTGGCTGTTGATACTTATGACTCATCTCTTCACACAAAGCTAATTAACCATGTTAAGGATCCATTAAGGGAGGAAAAAAAATTTTGTGGTGCATGATACCATAGACTTGTCTCCTTTTTCTTTCTCTCTCCATTTTCTCTCTCGCTGTCTCTCTCCGTCCTACTGTCTCTCTCTCCCTCTCTCTGTTTCTCTCTCACTTTTTCACACACATATGCATTTGCACATGTATGCTTAGCCCTAAAATGATTGTTTAAAAGCACCCGGCATTAATGAGGATCCTGCTGATCTCTTAAGCACTCACGGATCTTTGCACCTCATTGGCTTATATGGAGGGGAGCTGTGACCTTTGTTTCATGTATTAAAAGAAAATGGGACTAATCAGCCCAGTAACAGTGATAAATCATGCAGTAGAAATTATAGAGCAGAAAAGAGAAGGGAAAAAAAACAGGGAGAGTGGGCAGGTTTACAGTATGTTTTTCACCACAGTAGGCAAAGGGTTTAAAAGGCTTGACTGAAGTTGGTAATGAGTATGTGACTTAGTTTTTTCTTTTTTTATTGATTGAGTTGTGCTTCACTGTTAAGCTTTAGTTAAATTCTTCCTAATGAATTGTAATTTTTTCCCACAAGTTCAAACAGTAAAAATGACAGTAGTTGGGAAAACAAGACCGTAAACACATTAATCAAAACACTGAGCCGTTATTTTGTAATTAAGAAGTAATATGTCAACTAGGAAACTGGGGATGGGCAACCTATATTCAGATTCTTTATTGAAGTGCCAGCATTGGCTCAGCTGTTTGTCATTTGAAGTACAATGTGTGGATTTATTTACACTTCATCCAAATACAGACAAACTACCATCTTTGTTTTTAAAAAATATATTTTTTAAGAAAACTTAATCTGGCTGAGATGTTTTCTTTTTTTTTATAATTCTTAGAGCTAGAATAATTATTTATCCTGATATAAACCATTGCTCATCCCATTCCTTATCACGCAGTTAGTATTGAATATAGCCTAGATTTTTTGAATTAGACATTTGAAAATAGCTTTGTCTCATGGATGCATGCATTGATGCAGCTTTGATTGGATTTCTCTTTGCTTTCTACTTCATTTACTTAATGTGTTATTTTAATGTGTGCTGGATTTTTTATGTTTCCTACTACTTCATTCTTTTTTCTGTTTCTATTGTTTCATTTCTTACGTTTTATGAAACTTGTCTAATAATAAACAGTTGTGAATCAATCCAATATATAAAACTAATTTGTTTTCTTATTTTTTTCCTCTTTCTCTAGCGATCTTCTTGGGTTCCTACCGCATGCCTTATCAGGAAATACGTCGCATGATAGTGGAGGTGGATGAGGATCAGCTCACTGAACCCATGATCCAGGTAGGACAGGCTTTGCATAAAGTTGCAAAAATGTTCGAAGCCTCAGCTTTTTATGCGTCATGAGTGCAAGAATCTGTTGACCCGCCCACAGTAAATCTGGTCATACTCAACTGTGAGATGGAAAGAATATTGGAAAGTAACTCGTCCGACAATATGCAACTACATACCTAAGGCTGGAATTGGATTTCTTGTGCTGCTCTTCTCCTACACAGCTATACAGGTTCATGCCCTAACTCTTGTCTGTTGTCTTCATTAGTTGTCAACCTTAAAACACAGTGCAGCTTGAGGCTAAAATATAGGATAGCTCAAAATATGAAGTATACCCTGATTGATCTACCAGACAATTAGTCCGTAAATTAGCTAATTGAAAACATGTATTGGAGATTTTTACCATGGCTGATTAATATTATTCCTTATTTTGTTCTGCTTTACTATTTTACTTTGAACATGAGTTTTGATTGTCATGTGTATAACACACTTTATTTCAATTACTGTACTTTTCCTCATCTATACTTTAATCTATTAGTTTATCTTTGCATCTTTCTCTTAGAAGACTAATTAGGGGGGGTGAAATGAGTCACAATATCCACAGTTGTGTTGCAGTTTCAGTCACGTTTCTGAGTAACGTTCATCTTTTGGGTTTTTCTTTTTTTAATGAACACTCCAGAAGTGCATGATTAGGAGATGGTTCAGGAGATGATTATTCAACACTTGTGGACTTAAAAACAAGATATATTTAGAGAGATGTCGTGACGTTGTTCTAAAACAAAAACAGGAAGGTAGTTTGGCTTTTGATAAGCCACTATGAGTATTAAAGGTTAGGACTGAGTAATTAAAAAAAAAAATTAACAGTAAATGATCTCAAAATGATTTGAATTTCTTTTAAGAAAATCCTTGCTTAAGTTCCTGCTCAGAACCTAAAATTATGTTTTAGCAGGAGCATACTAATTTATTTCTTTTATTTGAGTTCATGTTATGTATGCTGATTTGTATGCTGAAAAACCTTTTTGTCAGCTCTACATTAAGATACGTTGCTTCTGAAGTTTTAGCAGAAGAAAAAAGTAATTCATTCAGAGTTCTGAATATCTGAATTACATGTTAGAATGTCTGCGTCCTCCACAGTGGCAGAGGGCCGCTTATATTTAGCTGTGAAACATGGCTTTTGCCCTGTTTGACTTTTCACCCACAGGCTGTTTAAAAGCTGTGGGATGTTGAAGCTGTTCTCTGGAATGTAGCTCAGTTTTGGACCAATCCAAAATATATTTTGTCTCTCAGTAAAATAGAATAAAGAGCATACATTAAGCATTATTTTAATATAATTTTTCATGAAATATCTAGTACGACATTATAATTTAGAACAAAATTACACAATAAGCAAAAAAATAAAATAAAACTTTCAAACAGCTTCATGAGATGGGTAACATAATGAAGCCCTAGATGATTAAAAGCATGTCTAAGCAAAAATCTTTAAAAGTCCTGACTCCTTTATGCCACCAGTAAAAGTTTCTTACCTGATTATCTCAGTCTACAGGAAGAGATCTTGGACAGAGCAACTGAGCGTCTTGTGGAAGAGTTGAGCGCATTCTCGTTACTATGCTGTGTGCTTGATTGCCAGCTTTTGCTTGTGGCTTGGTCGAAAGTCACTTGCACAGATTCTTTTTGTTCACGTACATACTACTTAGTTGTTCCCACTGCATAAATTCCCTCTCACAATGTATGGTTTCACTCACAAGTTAAAACTTCCGTATTATGTTTAAGAGCTCATTTCATGTGTGTGTGGGTGAAATGCACATTCACAACTTTTGAAACTGATAAAGTAATATAGAGATACTTCTCTGTTAGAAGAAGCAGGTCTATTAATTTTCTTAGATGACGCTCCACAGACAAAGTAACAACTCAGGAATATTTAGGTTTACAGAAAAAATAAGCTTATGCCTCAAGGTGCTACTTGATTGTAGGTTGGCAGACTGAGTCTTTCTGGGTCAATTGGGTTTTTGGCTGGGACTCAGTCTTTCACCAGGAAAAAGAATATAGGAATAACCAGAACATGTTTGAATTACATTTCAAAAGGGAAGAATGTACTGTATAATTTAATAGATGTCCCAACACTGAACCTCTTGGCTACTTCTACAAGAAAGGTCTGAGCAAAACAACACTGGAGCCTGACAGAGCAGCAGTGCATACATTTTTATCAAGTTAACAAATCTGTATATTAGGATGTACTTTTAAATCTCTTTGTGTTTTTTTATTAGTAGTATATCTTGCATATAGCCAAAAATGTATCACCACATTGGGAACTTATTTTATTAGTCTTAAGTTACCATGTGAAAAAACATGGGATGGTAATTTTTATAAATGTTTTTTTTTGTTCTTTTTTGTTTAATTGGATTTTATTTAATTTATGCAACTAAGAAAAGGTTGTTAATATAAGATAATTTCAAAATATATGGGCTACATGAGAGGGAAAAAAAGACTTAGAACTCTGTGCAAAACAGATTAAAAGACAGTTTGCTGAATTAACTTTTTAATTGGGTTTTTGGCTGACTATTTTTGTACCAAACACTGAGGTTAATGAATGCCTCTGAAGGTTTTAGAGTGTGTTGCTGTCAAACATGCCGACTGTGTGGAAACAAATAAAAACAAACCTCAGCTACAGAGGTACACATTGAATAATTCATTTGATCAATTAATAGTCATTAAGGCAATTTCAGTTATGGCACATCAATAAAATAACTTTTAATAATAGACAAACCTTTATTTGCTTTGACTCCAGGCACCTGAACAATTTCTTTATGTAAGACTGTAAATGTTGGCTGCACATCAATAGTATTTATCAAAGGTGAACTGTATCATATTTACAATAAGTATATGTAAATAGCATTTTCTAGTCAAAACGGACAACGAACAATGCAATTTTGTTATTTAAACCAAATGTACATTAGTCATCTACACCCTGTTCTTTAGTAAAATATTCTTAATTTGAATGGGAAGCTGAAAAATACACATTGCTCTTCAGCTTGACTGGTGGCATTCACTTTATTTTTAAAAAATTGAGATGACAATCCTCTACTTAGTGAAATGCTTTAAATTTGAAGCAAAGTTCAAATGTTAAAGCAATAATTAGTGTTTAACAAGACACCAAGTCCTTTTTACTGAATTTAATCATTTCTGGTATCATGTTTATTGCTGCTTTCATCTCTTTCATCTCTCTTTTTCACACTGTTTGCAGAACCTTGTAAAGCACCTCCCAGAGCAGGAACAGCTGAACGCTTTGGCCAAGTACAAAAACGAGTACTCTAATTTGTCAGAGCCTGAGCAGTTTGGGGTTGTGGTGAGTACACGCCTGCACGCACACCCACATACACACAAAAAACTGTCAGCCCAACTCAGAGTAAATGGCCATTGCTTTAATCACATGCACAAGTAGAGCATACAATTTTTGCCTTTATAATATAAAGACAAAATGCAAAAACCCAGGCATTATGTTACACTATAGTATTTTTGATGATTCAGAACCTCTACTCTTTTCTTTATCGCATAGTGCAAATTAAGTGTAGCATGAACAGAATAGTTAAACAGAACATAACCGGCTGCACAGATATTGCAACCATGTTTGTTACTTCATTAATTTTATGGTAATCTAAACTTGTCTTGTATTTGCATTTCTGTCTCTGTCTCTATGAAAACACTAATACACACACAGGCACACACTGAGTGCTTTCATGTGATTAACATAATTCAGGGCTTTTTAAAATTATATCATTTTAAGAGGTAGGAAGAGAGCCAGGACACCTGTGGACTAATTTATGCACATTAAAGAGCAGCACTTGCTACCCTATTATGTCTGCATCATTTTCTAAAGACGTTCCGAAAGAGGTTTATTCAGATTTATTCTTAAAGGGTGTTGTGAGCGTTGTGGGTTTTGTGTTAATAACAACTTAGCTGGTGACAAAAACATGTGACAATCTACTTTATTACCTATGTTTGGGACTCGAATAGAAAATATATTAGGTTGATTGACTGGAGGGAGGAGATGAAGTGGTTAGAACACCTTCTATTGTAAACCTTGCAAAATTGAACCAGGTAAATCCTGTTTACTGTGTCTGTGTAGGCCCAAAGCAAGTTGTGGTTTCACCTTAAAAAAAGCTATATTAAAAAATAACAATATGCATTTTACAGTCTGTATTTTCAGTACATTTCCCCTCTCACTTTGAGGTCTCCTGTATGTTTCATTATGCTTATTCAGAGTAGCACATTGTCAAAATTGCTCTGCACAGTGCCGTCTGAAACATATATCTTTCTGCAGAAAGTTTAAAATTGTAAATAATAAAAACTGCAACATGGTTTAGTGCCAAAAAGTCAACAACAGGTAAAACTCTGTTTCAATTTTCATTTCTTGCATCAAATTTCATGCATAATTTTGAGCTACTGATACAGCAGACTCCTGCATAAAATTCAAGTGTTTCTCAATAAACTAGAATACCATTAAAAAGGTAATTTATTCCAGCACTTCAGTTCAGATAGGGACACTTGTATATTACGTTTATTCATACACAGTAGTATATTGCAAAAGTTTATTTGTGTTAATATTGATGACTCTGGTTCACATCTAAGGAAAAGCTAAAATTATTTTCTGTGAAAGTTAAAACATAATAATACCATAACACCAATAAAAACAGGATATTAATACAAACATATTATCCCGTACGCATTTTATGTTTAAAGAGTCACAGGGAACATTGGTGTCCAGTAGACTCCCTCCACAAGGATGACTAACACCCAGAGGTTATTGCTCAAAAAGCTTGCTGTTTAATTAGGGCTACATGCAGGCATATTAACGGAAAATAAAGTGGAAGAAAAACATGTGGTTAAAAAACGTTGCAGAAGCAGCATGCATTATTTCACCGTTAGGGGATTTTTAAGAACAGTCCTTAGAGTTAAGCGGGGA
The DNA here is from genome assembly GCF_001444195.1 of Xiphophorus couchianus. Taxonomy (NCBI): domain Eukaryota; kingdom Metazoa; phylum Chordata; class Actinopteri; order Cyprinodontiformes; family Poeciliidae; genus Xiphophorus; species Xiphophorus couchianus. The sequence continues at coordinate 22,332,911 of NC_040231.1, read as the reverse complement.
TTGATGAGGCACAGACTCTCTCTGGAGTCAGGACATGAAAAAACACCCAACAGACCTATCTAGGTCATGAGACAACAACTGTACCAATTCATGTATCAAATGTCTTCTGAACCAGAGAAACCCATTTTTGGGTTTTCATTGTGTTTTCATGTTCTCAAAATTAACAGAAAAAATATAATATTGAAGCAATTTTTTATTGATGCATTTGTTTCATGAACTTCTAGAACTCTGATTGCTTTATTTTAAAATTATAAAAACTAATGGCAAAAAAGTAAAAAACACAAGTTAGTGCAGAATCACTTGAAATATGACTTTGTAGACCTTTTTCTTTCTTTTTATGTGTTTGTAGAAATGTTGCAGGGTGCCCTCTGTATTCGCTACCATGTAGCAATGATAAAGGATGTTTACTGTTTCTATAGCTCAGAAGAGACAAACCACAAAGCAGTGTCAGATGAGAAGAGTAGGGAAATGAAAGGCTGGAAGTTATAAACCAGCAGCCAAGGCTGATGATTATGTTGATTTCCAGAATGTTAATACCATTTCAGCACCTACAAAAAATTGTTCAGTATAATGTGAGATGTGTCCTAGAGATATAACGGAGCGTGTATTCCAAATATTAACCACATTTCCAAACAGTTCTAAGCTTTGCACTTCAAGGTTTTGAAGTTAATTAAGTTCCATTTAAGAAATAAAAAAAAAAAAAACCTCTTTGTTTACTGCTGAAAGAAGTAGGAAAGAAAAAGAAAAAAAAACATTACATATTTATTTTTTCTTGATTGGAACGTCCTGAAAACATTCTGGATTGTAACTTTATATCCCAAATGTGTACCATTTTGTGATTCTGCTGTACCGGGTTCTCCTAATGTTTTCTCTCACATATTGACAGTGCAGTTTTACACTCAAGCTTTTCTTGGAGAATATATAAAACTTGAATAAAGGGCTTATTATTCTACTTACAACTGGTCTCCATTCATCTCCATTATGCTGAAAGATACACTTATCTTCATTTGGATTTATCATACCCCTACCTTATGGCTAATTTGTTAATAAGTAGGCCCAGGAGCACAGAAAGGTGCTGGTCCGATGGGCCAGGTGGTAGCACTCTGAACATGTCCTCTACCCTGCAGGGCGCAACACAAATAAATGAGCGGTAGTCTGTGCCTGAAAGGAAACCAAAGGTTTAGCCTTTACCAGCTGTTCCTGGGCAGCTGATAATTGTTTTTCCTCTTATTAAAAGGTGGCCTAAATAAATGACTTTGTGCTGTAACAGACATCTTCATCTTTCATGTCTTGTGTACTGCAAATTTTAAGAATTTACCATTACGGTATCTCTCATGATCTCTTAATTTGCAAATATTAAGGGTTCAAAGTTTTAATTATTTCAACAATGTATATAAACCTCTCAATAAAAAAATAAATAGTTATGGGCACTAATGCACAGTGTTCAGGATACTGTGGATGTGCAACTGTCAACTCGACAGAATGGGAGAGAGAGTGTTTATTCCTAGTTGTACATTTCATTCCTTGCTTGAAATGAAAATCTGTTAAGTACAGAAAATAAAGAGAGCTGATAAAAATTATACAATTTTGTTTTTAGGGGAGCATGGCCTCATTAGGAGAAGCCAATGTTGATTTGTTATCTTGTTTACACCATTTCAAAAAAAGAAAAAACTACAACATCCACACACATTATTCACAGGGTGGAACATAAGAAGAACTTTGAGATAAAATGGGTTTTTTTGTTGTTGTTTTTCTTTTCTCTGTCGACATTGTCTGTTATAACTCCATGTCCCTGAAGTGTTTACATTTTATGGACCATGTGTTCTTAGTTTTCATCCTCGAAAAAAAAAAAAAAAAAAAAAACATTTCTGAACATTGTGTCAGTTGTTTTTGAAAGTTCTCTTTCTTGTTTTAAACCTATTCGCCTGAAGCTGCTGATGGTGTGATGGTGTTTGCTTTTTTTTTTCTTTTACTGATTATCTAATCTCAGACACGTATTTATTAAATTATTCATCCAATCTCAGTATTACATTTAGCTTCTAATTTATTTCTTGTGTGATTTTATTCTTAATCTTGTTGCATAGTTTTCTTTGTTTTGCTCTCTGCCTTTTTTTTCACACAAACGCATTGATATTCACATACGCTCATTGAGTCACTTTCTAAAATAGTTATTTGATAAGATTGCAGTAGCTATAATTAAATCCTCGATGAGGGGCATCAAACTGCACAGCCAGCTGTTGTTTAAACTAGACAATCGGAACCTGCATCCCGCTATCTCTAACACACGTACACAATCATGGTAGTGGCCAGGTCTTGGGCCCAATGCAATATTTTTCAATTTTCTCTAATTGTGTGAGAGTGGTAATCCAAGGCAGGCTATTGTATATTCCACCCCCTCCACTGCCTGGTCTATATGGACACTAACTCCACAATTAACTTACCAGACCTGGGACTAAAATCAAATCACTGCCAGCATCTATTACCACCACCTAGCAACACTTTCCTGTATGCAGGTTGCATAAATGTGCGATAAATTAGATCGGCTAAATGTTGAAAGTGGCAAAAATGTGATTGTAGATATTTTGAAGTCTGAGTATGTTTTCCGAAGTGGTTTTTGTTTTTTTCCTGGTTTCCTTCAGATTTTTCACATCCATTTCCTATTTATATTAATGCATGCGTTTTCTTGTCACAGATGAGCAGCATGAAGCGACTCCGACCTCGCCTTAGCCACATCCTTTTCCGACTCCAGTTTGAGGAGCATGTAAACAACCTGCGACCAGATATCCTGGCAGTAAATGCAGCATGTGAAGAGGTCAGAAAGAGCCGCGCTTTTGGCCGCCTGCTGGAACTGGTGCTTCTGCTGGGAAATTACATGAATACAGGCTCTCGAAATGCCCAGTCATATGGATTTGACCTTAGCTCCCTTTGCAAGGTAAATACTGACCTCTACATATTTTTTTTTCACATTCACAGTTCTTTCTAACCCCATTGACACTGGTTCAACATGAGGGACACTTGTTCAATAAAGCTCCTGATACTGCATATTGATTTTATACAGCTGTGTTTGCAGGTGCACACCTGAAGTAGCAATAATAAAATATTTGACAGACATGAAATGAGCCTTATGTAAAATGGGCTGCCTGGCTCCTCTTCTGGTCTGCAGCACACTTTATTCTAGCCTGTAATATGTTTAGAAAAACAGCTTTTGCTTTGGAAAGAAGCAAGACTACAAAAGAATCATGAATTGGTAAAAGGTAAAAGAAAGTTTTTTTTTTTAGTGTGTTTACAAATAGAAAAAATGTAAATCAACAAAAATATTGTCAAGTAAACAAAACAGACTAATTAAATGGTAATTGGGCTGAAATTAAATACCACTTTTAACATTATACTGATCACTGACGGAACATTCACCCTTTTGCACTCAAAAGTGCACAAACATTCATGCAATAATATGCAGTTAATTAGGCAATTTCATAAGAAAGCGCTTAGCCCTGGGACACAATTGCCTCTTGAATCTAGACCACAACTTTCTGATCTCAAAAGAACAACTCAACCAACAAAGCCCCGTCTCCCGCAAATGAGCACAACCAATCCAAGACAATCCAAAATGATTAATTAGCATGACCTAAGTTCACCGATAAATAAGTTTCCATAAGCTAAAATAAGGTTACCACCAAGCAGCATAACAGGTGGAGGTCATGCTTTACTTAAATTACCAATGCAGTTTTTGAAGTCATATAAATGTACATACATGACTAAAATGTTGCATCATAGTTGCAACATTTAATTTCTGGTGTCATTTGGGCTAAGCCTTACTTTTGTCGAAGCAAAAATTAAAAAGCAGGAGAACAAGTTGTGGGTTTTCTCTTACTTACAAATAGTAAAAGCACAAATGACATTTCTATCTTTCCAGTAGTCTTTCCTTTATTAGTTTATATAAACACTCTCTGCTGTATTCTACAGCTGAAAGTCGTTTGGTGTATGCCTTCCAGCTTTACTACACATCTGGAGGCTAAAAATGTGTCTTCTTTTCAATACAGCTGAAGCTCAATTTTTAAGTTTGGCCAAACCTTTGCAATTGGATTTAGGTCCAGGCCATTGTAATGCAGGATGTTAAGTTTAATCTATTACAATCCATAGTTGTCCTGGTTGTATGTTTGGGAGATTCAGGTGGAAGGCGAACCGCTACCTCAGTCTCAGGTCTGTTGTAGATTTAACAATTTCTTCTTCCATCCACCACAGAGTGTTTGCATATGGGCCAAAAAAGTTAAATTTTTGTCTTGTCTGATCCAAACACCCTCTCTAGTAAGGTGGCTGTGTCCCCTTTATGACTTGCAGCAAACTGCAAAGGAAAATGGCTTTCTTTCAAAAATGATGTAGTCTTCCATATCTCTTCTATAATGGTATGCACAGTTCTTAGTATTTTACTACTTTTGCAAGGCAGTGTTAGTGGAAGGTTTGACTGTTGATTTGCACAGTCAATCCTGATTTTCATCTGTTTTATCACAGTCAGGCCTGCAAGACCATGTAAACATACAAGGTTTATGTATCAGTTGGCTTTTATCAAAACACATTAAAATAAAGGCCATGTTTAGTTTGTATTCTTCTGCCCACAATAGATACCTATTCTTCAACTCTGTTTGAAGAATAGGTACCATGTCGTAACCCATGCTTAAACTGTTTGGCATTTGGTTATAATTGCCAGAAGGTTTAGACCCCCAAAAAACTCCTAGAAAGCTGGGGCTGTCCGATCCCTCTGAAAGCACACACACCCTTTTGGGCTAACCAAGCGCTTCATTCATGAAGACATGGCCTATGGGTATACCTCTGTGATGAAGACTGAGCACCAAGTATCCCCCGCGTTATAGTGAGGACAAAAACAAGGTGTAATCTTTGGATGAGAAACTCCTGCAGTGGTTACATTAAAGCTGTTGGCACATGCGCTGCAGTTTCCACAGTAACAGGCACCACAGCCATTTGTCACTGCCACCTCTTTGCCCTGTTAGACTTGGATGCTTATGCTCATATAAACACTAGCGCATTTGCCAAATGTGGATTCCTGCATATTTGATGGACTAGAAACATTAGCAGAACAATAACATAATCAATCAACAGAGGTTTATTTGTGGATTATGTCTTCCACTTAGTTTAGCGCCACTGTTCCACTGTGTCGATTTCTTTTCTTTTTTCATCACGCTGACATGTTGTCTGACCACTGTGAGTCGATGTCTCAGGCACAATATGTAGAGGAAGGCATCACCTTCATGCCTCCCCCAGAGTTTGACAACTTAATACTGTGACACACTTCACAGCACAGGGAAATTGCACCCAGCCCAGCTGGAAAAAGAAAAAATGTTTACATTGTCATCTATGATTACCATCCATCTAAATTCAGAGAGGGACTTTTCGTGAGTGAGCCATTGAAGCTTTTAGAGAAGGAAGAAAAAAGCAAGGAAAAAACGAAATGAAAAGAAAGATGAGAATGTTTGATTAGAGGAGATAATGCAAACATGATTAAACCCAGCGGGTTTGAGTACACTGCTGTCTACCAATAGATCACCTAGAGAGATACACAGCAACACACTCCACAGGAGGGATGCACAGCGGGGATACTAAGAGGCATCTTGGAATTAGACTGTAAAAGAGCAATGATGGAAATTTATCAGAGAAATTGAAAAATTGTTGTGTGCTGTTGAGGGAGACACAGCGAGTGCAGGGGGGTCATCACATTGTGAAATTGCATCTGCTGCCTAAGTATGAGATATAAAATCATCCGTTGCACTGTCAACACTTAATATTTGTGACGCAGGCATTGAGACATGACTTTCTTTGTCTTATAATACCCAACAGATACTGCCATCTAATGTTGTGGGTGAAATTGCAGCGATACATGGCGAGACTGACAACTTTTGTCTGCTGCAGCAAACACGTCTGCCATGACAAGCTCTCACACTGTGATTTTCTTTTTTCTTTGGACAGAGAAAACAGAAACTAAAAAGAAGGCAATTTATACACATACATAGCAGTGACACATCAAAGGAAAACCTTGAATGCCAGACCCTTACGGTTTGGAAAATTCATTGCTCTATTATCCCCTGTTTTCATATATCTTTTTTCTTTTTTTTTCTATGACAACCTGCTTTGGGTCCACTTATCCCCTTGGGGGACGGATCACTGCAAATCAATATAAAATTCCTCAGAGTGATTTTTCCTTTGATGAAACTTTTCTGTCTTGAGCGAACTGGTCTCTTCCAGGATGACAGTGCCCCCATGATAGGTTACATGGGGTCATAAAAAGATTTGATGACTATGAAAATAATGTGAGTCATATGTGAGCCTTTTGCAGTCTCTGCCAGCTCAGTTGATCATTTATGGAAAATTTTAATCTGTGTTGGACTGCATCTTTCTCCGCATCAAATCGTCAAGTGAGGGAGAGTTTTTTCAGTTCAATATTTCAGTGTCTTTTATATTAAGGTAATAATATAGTAGATGTTCAAAATTGTGCAAACATTGAAATATTTTATCTAAAAATGACTTTTCTCCTTTTAATAACACATATTCTGTATAATTCAAATAAAACACATTTATGAGATACAAAAAAATAATAATATAAAAGTGAAAATTGCTATGGCAGTTTGCCAAAAAATATCACAGTCTTAAACTAGTACTTTGTTGAAACACCTTCATTCAACCCTCAATTAAAATTCAGTTTATTCACCTGTTCACAACATTTTTTTTCATTATGTCATGGCACTTTACAAAAAATTCTCAGTTCAGTCACACATCCTAAAACTGGGTGTTAGTTCTTGCAGGAGAGAATCCTGATAACTAAAGGATCTGCTTAGCATTGTGTTGATTGATTGAATTATAACTCTAGCCACTTTGACAAAAATTTCAACTCTGTTTGAAGAATAGGTACCATGTCGTAACCCATGCTTAAACTGTTTGGCATTTGGTTATAATTGCCAGAAGGTTTAGACCCCCAAAAAACTCCTAGAAAGCTGGCATTGTGAGGATCATAGCAAAAATGTGTTGGTCCACTTGAGGACTAAAAGATGTTCTCACAATATGAAAGATTAGGAGAAGATTTGCAAGGAACAGTGAGTAAAATGTGAAATGCTGGTAGACAACTACCAAAGAACATTGAACACTGAAGTTTAATCGAAAAGTGCTTCAGCAAAGTTTCTGAAGTTTCATTTATGAAACTAGAGTTGTACCTTTCGATATTTCATTTTTTAAAGTAATTGTTTTAATTTTTGTGTTGCTGGATAATTATTTGAAAAGAGTGTTGAAATGATGTAACATCGTCTCAGTTTTGCTATGCCTCAAAAATTTGTTGTTTTACAAAAGTAGAATTTTGAGAACTATTCTGGAGGGGCATTTATATCAGTCCATCTAACGTCATCGTTCTGTCATTTGGAGCATGTGAAAATACTGAGTCTGACAGCCTGGAGAATTTTTCCTGCATAAGTTTCTTTCCTGACCTCTCTGTGAAGATTTGTATGTCAGTTTCTATGTCTTAGTTGTTTGACACTTTGACAAGAAACATAAACAAAAATATGTACTTCAGGAATAGTGCAGAGCTGACATTAGTTTGCAGGTATAGAAAGTAGCTTTTTATTTTGTACCACATTAGTGGAAGAAATGCATGTTTTAGTTTCATTGAAGGATTTATTTGTTTACTTATCCTCTGTGTTGCTACAGATGGATCACAAAGTAAGTAGAGTAAAAGGAGAATAAGAGTGTAGTATGATCCTGTCACAGTTGTTGCATTTTAGTTGATTAATACTTTGGTTTACTTGCCAAATAAAATACAATAGAACAGAATTACCTCATATTTTCGTACCTCAGTGGGAAAATTCATGTTTACATGCAACAAGTGACAGACAAATGGAAGCATGTAGATTTACACATAGGTTAAAAAGACATACTATGTACATCAACACAAGGCAATGCGACATATAATTTATAACATCTAGACATAATTATTCAATGAGCATTTCACATTTAAATAAACATCGGACTAATTTCAATTCAATTGAGTGCATTTATATAGCATAAAGTTATGTATTGTCCATTTGACAACACTTGATCAACATATCTTTTCTTTAGCAAATAAAATCTTGCTTTTTTGTTTGAGTTAGGATTTTCTCCTCTTAAAAAGTTGCTTCATTCACTTCATTCATTAGAAGCGTTGTAACTTAATGTGTTTTCCATGTGTTTTACTACAGTTAAAGGATACGAAGTCCGCAGACCAGAAGACCACATTACTGCACTTTTTAGCAGAAGTGTGTGAGGAACAGTTTCCTGATGTGATAAAGTTCATTGACGAGCTGGAGCACGTGGATCGAGCAAGCAGAGGTACATTATATTTTTAGACATACTTTCTAACACTAAATGTCAAAGGTAGCCAAAACGGGAAGGTATTACTAAGTCACATAACCACATTAGACTATATGTAAATTGTATACAATTAATTTTAATATGATATATAAACATTCAATGTTGTTCTATTAAGGCTACTATAAAATGATGGCTGGTTGGTACCAAGTATTCTTTGACCAAAGGGGAATATTGCCATCACCTATTTATTACCTGGTTATTGCATTTTTTTCGGAACTAATCAACTTTTCTTTGTTTGTAGCTTTGTATATCAAGAAAGCCCTCTAGATTTGTTTACTTGTTTTCAATATGTTGTTTTAGCTGCTGCCAATGTTATTATATCTAAAAACTCACTGATAATTTATATATTTACTGTAAACACTCACTAGCATCATGTTCCGTTGTGAGCAATAGTCGTCATATACTAAAACAATAGTGATATAAACAATAGTGACAACTGAACAGGGAAAAGCAGAAGAAAATAATGGGAAGAACCTAATGAAATGTAACGAGATACCGTATGTGAGATTTTAGCTTAATCAAATTCTGATGGTAGGTACCTCAACATTTTTTTTTAACTTTGCCATATAGGAAAATATGTAGAATCAGTAAGATTTAGACTATTTGGCTCACACAAAAGAAATGGGTTGATATTATCAAAATACGCTGCATATTTTGTTTTGTATATGACAATTTTAGAGTAATTGGAGTCTTTTGTATGCTTTAACTGCATAATGCAGAAACAGAATGACCTACCTACACTGAAACAAAGCATTTTTGTTCAGCAAGTCTTTTGTTTTCTGTAAGCTTTATTCTTTTGTAAAAATCTCTTGGGGTTATTCTAGAATTAGATAGCTTGTTGATTCCGTAAACAATGCATTTTATTATTTTACTGTTTGATCCACGCTACACTGTTCATCTGCTCCGCTGTTTGATACCAGCATTAATCTTCAGCTGTCGCACATTTACAAGTAAGAGGTTTATTATTTTTTTCCAAGTAAATACATCAGATTATGTCAGCCACAGAGATGAAGAGCAATTCTTTCTTTGAACACGTTTGGAGATGCTGTGTTGGTTTTAACACGATTTGGCGGGGGTTTTTTTGTTTTTTTTTTCTTCTCACAAACATGGCTCCACTCAAAGTGCTTTTAGTCTGGTCCGATTCTCCTGAGTACGGTAAAGGTCAGAGACAAGCAGAGCTGACTGGGTGGTCAAAGGAGACTCGGTCTTGTTCTTTGTTCGTTGTTGCTATAGGCGGCTCTCATGCAGCAGCGGCGAGCAGAAGTCTGTGCAGAGTTTGTGTTTGTTTATGTGCGAGGTTGTTCCGTCACAGCATGTTTCCACCCGGCTCTAAAGACGATTTTTACCCACTGCTCTAGTCCCAGTGGGAGGGAGAGAGGAAAAGTGTGAGGAGGAGAAAACGTAGGGGGATAATTTGTGTGGCTTCATTGTTTGGACTCTCTCATAAAGACCCCTCTAGATTTTCTTGAAATTTTTTTTCTTTTTGAAAACGGTAGATGATGACACCCCTGTTGTGGGTTTATTTCTCCCAACTAGACTGCATGTCCACAAGACCAAGATTAATAAGTACAAGGTTGAGATCAATGGGAAGCACAGTTCTTAGATCTTTCCTCAGACTGTGTGACGTCTGCTTTACAGACATCAAGCTGAGTATATTTACATCTGTATAGATAGAGTGTCCTTTCTCTGTCACAGTCTTTCTCTGTTTTTCTACCATTATGACATGCTCACATTAAGTGTCTTATTACACTACATCTCGTATTCAGACACACAAATCCCATTTCTTTTCAAACGGGGCTCTTGAGTGGCTTCTTTTTCATTAATTCTGACAGCCATTTGAGAGGACTGTAGACACGCTAAAAGGCTGCATTACATTCATAGACACTAACCAAAGAGCTTACTTGGGCATGAAAACGAGGTTGGGCAGAGGTAGCAGTAATGATTTGTGTTCCAGCTCTGAAGGTGCTACTTTTCTGAATGCATATAACGCGGTCCCTCGTTTCCCCCACACTTCTCACAGAGGCGAAACTGTACTTTAGTTCAGCGTCGCTTCGTGTCTGTCTTCTTATTTTTGCTCCCCTCTCTTCTCCTCAACTCTGGAATCATTATTTCTCCTGACAGTGAGAAACAGTCTTTTTTTGCTGCTTCTGTCATTTCCAATGAATCTCTCCTTATCTGTCTGTCAACACCTCTGTGTCTGTCGGTCCTTCCTTTCTTGTCTTGCTCTTGTTCTTGGTTTCAGTCTTTCTGTTCTTATTTCCTTTTTTTCCCCCCCGCAAACACACACAGACATGACGAACAGCAGCAGCTTTGGCCAGTTAAGATGGCATAAGCTGAGCGGTGCTTTGTTTAAACTGATAGTGTAAAGCAGGCGACTGTTGAAAGCAACTAATGGGCTCAACCTGGTTAATTCATCTTAGAAATATAAATATTACCTTTTAGCTGTAGAAATGATGCTCATTTGTTTTTTGGAAGAGACATTCTTGCATAAATTTTTACACAGCAAAAATATAGAAGTTCTGTTTCCAGCATCTTGTTGCATTAAAGAGTCATTAAGGACTTATGTGAGGACTCGACGACATTGATGTGGCTGTTTAATATGCTGTTCAAGCTCTGCTTTGTAGTTCTACCTCATGCAGTCTGAATGATGAGCCGGAGGTTTAAAGTATATGGAAGGGGCTTTCTCTGCTACATTTCAGAGGCTGCTTTGCTCTTAAGAATTGCAGTATCTTAGATGTTTAGCATGTAGAATGTTTTCTATATAGGTCTCCCATCCACAGTCTCTGGCTCCATCAGCTTAGTCCCACTTGTCTGGCAGGGTTTGGCCTCAGAGGGCAGATCTGCATTTCTACACTCTCCTAATTTCCATATATCAAAAGATGATCTATTGTGGACTTGTCTTTAATATGGCTCTTCGCGCATACGCGTAGTTTTGTGCTCCTCTCTTTGTCTCATTTATTGCACAGCAGGTTGACAGAGTAATAAAAGGATGTCAATGGGGAATTTGACCTCTACAAATACTGCAATTATTATTCCTCTAAAACACCCTATATCTGTCTGCAACCTCTCTGGACTCCAGAGGCGTTCAGGTTCCAGTGCCCATAAAAATCACTCACGCCTTAATGCTCAGAATGAGAAGGCAACAACAGCTTGGCCAGAAAGAGAATGAAACATACACAAACACCACTTTGTCTTTTTTTCCCCTCCTTGTATTTAGTTTCTTAGTGACAGGATGAGCCTTTATATATAAATTCTTCAGTTCTGTATTTCAAACATATGTTTATGGTAAACATGAATGAATATCCTTTGCTTTGAAGGGCATTTGTTCCTGTTTAGCAACACATTCCAGCTGCTACAATCGCTCTTCAAGTAGGTTTTCCTCTTGAAGCATATAGTTCTACATTTGTCACCTCTCTTGTCAGTCATTGTTCACATGTCTTTCCATGTGAGTGAGGCACATCACAAAAGCCTGAAGATTAGCTTGTGAAGCAGAGGAAAGAGGAGATCCCTGTCTGTTTTTGCTGTCTCGCCCTCCTTTGCTCTTTTCTCAGTCACAGCGTCATCTCACCGGGCTTTAATCATTTCTATTAACGGACTGGCTGTCTGGCAACCTTCCACTTTTCATTCTGCCCACACCTTATTCAGTCATATTTGGTTGCCGGGTAATGCAGAGGATAAAAAGCGAACAGGGTAAAAAGCAGGTACAGGAGCAGGCTGTTTACTAAAACTTTCGCTGTTTAATATGACTGAAAACATCATCTATTTGCTAAAACATTTAATGAGAAAATATATTAAATTCAGGCAGTGAATTAACAGTGTATCTCCAAAGCATTCTTAGCCCTTGCAATTGTTTTATATTTTGACATGTTTCAAACACAGAATTAAATATTTTGTTGTTATTTTATATGAAATTTGCGTGGCAGCAAATACTTGTGAAGCAGGCATTAAATTATTTATTTATTTTTTTACAAATTAGTTATTTTTTTTTGTTTGTTTTTTACTTTCATAAAATTGCTGAAACACAGTCAGATTTACTGGAGAGCACATGTGAATAGAACTTTCAGGTCTTACCATAAAAAATTATTAGTTACATCTAAGTCTGGTTATATTCATGTCCAGTCTGACACATCCATATTGTTTAAATGAAAGCATTCCATTCCATCGTTCTGGCTCTATATCTAGTGCCGTTGTCTCTAAGGAGAACCCCTGCCCTAGACTTGGATCATCTGTAGCCTCTGCAAATTTTAGATTAATATCAAACGGCTGAATAGTCTCTTCAGCAAGCAGCTCAGTGACACAGAGGCGTGCTAATGAACTAACTATTTGATTAAGGAGGAGGTTGTGCTTGTAACATGAAGTAGTTACTATTTTTTCATAACATTAAAAGAATGGTATGAATACTTTTCCAAGGCAATATACTTTAACATGTCTTTGTTAATTTTCCAGTTTGCATAATTATGATGTATGAAAGGACAGATGTGTGACACCAAGACCGAGCCTAGTTTTTACTATGTGAAGGAGTACAGTATTTTCAGATTGGGTAGATGAATTTAGTGTCACTATAAAAATTATTAATCATTTGATTGTTTTAGCCAGATTTTTTGTCTGTTGGTGTCTTTCTGTCACCAGACGCAGTGTGTTTAATGATGCTATGACATCCAATTAATGATCTTTACTTAACCAAAGTATCTCTAGAAATCAATCTTCTCTTTTATAGGGGAAAAGTAATCATAAAACCATCGCAGGCTTGCTGAACTGGTGTAATAAGAAGAATGTACTTTAGGTTACAGGTTCTATTGTTCTGTTAAGCCTAGAAAAAGTCAAATTCTCTCCAGCACAAACAAAATATTGCTGAGGTATTTTGAATGGCTCCTCACAGGATAAAAACATGCTCCAAAACACAGAAAAAAAATTACATTTTTGTTGTTTTTTTTTTAAACCAAGAAATGGTCCAGTCAAATTGTTGCTTAGACTGAAAACAACAGAATAAAGTACATTACAGAGGAGGGGAGTGTGCAAATAATTTGGCAAGTACATGTGTGGTATGATGTATTCACTGCTTTAAATTTAGTTTCCTCTACTCTCTAATCCTGTTGTTTCCGCTTTGTCATTTTCTCAGTTATAAATGACAGAAATCCCCACCTGCTCTTATCCCTGTGCCATCTAGAAACGTAAATGTGTTTGTGTTTATTTAGATTCTCGCCATTACCCACAGTGAAAAGACTAAATCAACTCTCGTCATCAAAATGTAAAGAATTTTTTTTTCAACATCAGCTATTGCAGGCCTCTGTGTTTTTTTTTAAAACATCTAGCACAGTGGGTTTTCCTCTCTAAAGGGGGTTTATGTCACAAAGTCAAAGAGAAGCTAAGCTACTCTCTTTTTTTTCTTTTTTCGTAAAGCGTTTATTAGGATCAAGGGAAATGTGAAACTACTTAAGATTAAGCAGCTTATGTTTTTTTTTTGTGAAGCAGAGTTTAATCAGGGTAATTTAAGCCACATGCTGTATTCACTCACAAGCAAACGTGTCAGCCATGACCAAGGTAACAGAAAGTTAGATTCAGCCTTCTCCTGTCCTCTCCTGGTGTAAAATCCATAAACCTGTTGGTAGAAGCACATTCAAAGAATGAAAGACCTTGAAGCCTAATCATAATTTTCTTTTCAATACAGAAAGGGCATTCCAATTTTAGACAACCATGAGATGCACATAATTAAAAAAGGGCTTTATACATGCTCTTATTTTCTGATGTATGTATTTTATTTATTCCCTCAACAATTCTGGCACCGAGTGAACTCGTAATAATCATGTTTTGTATGTGAGGCGGCTTTCTCATTCATTTTCTGTTATTTTTTTGTTTTCCCCCAGTCTTTTCTATTGTCCTGTTTTGCTTGCTTGTGTCTCCTCACATTATATCACGTTTGTTTTTGGTCCACCACCATAAATGTGCGTGTTTGTGGCTGAAAATATGTGCTTGTGTCTTTTAGTCTCTGCAGAGAATCTGGAAAAGAGCCTCAGGCAGATGGAGAGGCAGCTGCTGCAGCTCGAGAGAGACCTGGAGACTTTTTCCTCCACCGATGACCCTAACGACATGTTTCTCACCAAAATGACTATATCCTTTTTTCACATTTATGCATATGCTTCATTGCTTGAGGGCAGTATACAATGTGTTAAATGCAAAAATAAGTAAATAAATAAAATGATAAATGAGGTCAAAAGAATATTGCTAAGATGCAATAAATTGGACTTACTCCAAGTTTCCACCATCACATCCTTTGAATATTTAGTATAGTTTGTGTAGATTCTATTGGGGGGAAAAAGATAGGAAGATAAGAATGTGCTGCGTCCTCAGCCTTGGTCACACTTGGTTTCCATTTCATTATCAATGATGATGTGCACAAGTAATGAGTACATCCCATTCCGCAGTCAACTCACTATTCCAGCCTCTCCCTCAGCTTCTTTCCTTTTTTCCGAAGGGTTCTTAAGAGTGAATGCAACTTCAAACAAAAGGCAAAGGGTTGGAGGAGAAGATATGGTGCTCCACTTTTTTAAACTCTGGAAGTGACAGTAGACGCTGTTTATCCCTAAGGAGCAGTACTGTATTATGCTATTGAATTGACATTTAATTATCCAGAAACAAAAGTGCTAATGCATGAACAGAGTCAACACATTTCCGCTGCCCATTCGGGATACCTCAGTCCACTGCTGACAGCTGGTGTGCATTTGACAGCAGAATAAATTATTCATTGTCTTCTGAGAAGGTTCTACAGGATCAGGCTGACAGGTACGACTCAGGCCAGGTGTGTTCAATAATACACTCTGTTCCTTGGCCCCTTCATGTAGTTTTGATCAACAGCCTTGGGGCTGGGGCACTGATGACTTGTCCTGAAGTAGTTAGCAGAGAACTTGAGAGCAACTTAGACAAAATGAATTTCAAGCAACTATCACTGTTGTATTTTTGTACTTGCATGGTGTGTGGAGGGGCTTTAAGGTGAAGTATTATGTATTTTTCAGGTACATTGTGCTATAAAATAGCAAGTAACTATATTACCTCCAGTTATGATAATACAGTGTGTATCACAAATACACACAGCATTTAAAATAAATTATAAATTAAATTAAAGAAATTTGACTTCACAACTTGTTGCCTTGTAATTGGCCTATGTCTCTTCAAGAAGTTCCTGCTTTTTCCGAGATGCAGCACGTCATCACAACAATGCATCTCCATTATGCCGTTTACAACCGTTTTTAGAAGCATTGGATTGAGAAGTAGTTTGAATGATAACCTGAGCAATACATATATTTTCTATTTTTTATTTATTTATTTTATTTCTTCATTTTGGTATCCCTAAATGATATCTAGTGCGGGGCAGAGTTGGGGTAACCTGGCAATAGTCATTTTTATTAAAAGCTATCAGAATTTATGTCTGCAGTTTCCCACAAGCCACATTGACGCAATCAATGGAAGACGGTGCTCTGCTTGGATGAGACCAAAACTGAGGTATTTAGTATTTATGCAGGACAGAATGTGAGACGTATAACTAACTCTGCACATCATCCTAAACTCAGCATCCCTGGAAGGGTCAGGTTGGGATGCTTTGCTCAGTGAGGACAGGGTAGTTGGTCAGATCTGATGGGCTGTACTAAATACATGACAGTCCTGGAAGAAAACCTGATCCTGTAAAAAGTTAAGAGTGGGGTCTAGATTAAACTTTCAGAATATCAAATATAACTTTAAACAGTCAGGCCTTAAATGGAGTGATTTAAATCAAATCACATTATGTGTTGTGTGGTTCAGTTAAAGTCCAGTCCTATGTAAGTCCACCTGAAAATATGTGGCAAGAACACTGAACTTGTTGTTAAAAGATGCTTTTTATCTAATTGGAGAGAGAGTATAAATTGTAGACTGAGGGTGCCCGTGGCTGATTTTTCAGATTTTTCTTTGTTTAAAAAAAAAAGGAATAAAGGAAACCATGTGTCATTTCCCTTTCTCTTTAATATTATTATTCATTTCATGTCGTATGTACAGTACGTTTCACATGAAGTACAAAGAGGTTGTAACATGGCATATAAAAATAATAATTTTATTGAACATTAGCCAGATACTGTTATACAGTATTGATTTAAAGCTTCAAGTACAAGTCTCTCAATTATCTAGAAATAATTTATATTTTTACCTCTTTCTTTTACTCACATTATCCAAAGGTCAGTCATTTTTGTGCAATGATGCTCTTTAAAGTATGCTCCATCTTGTGATCATTACTGAATGTCTGTCAGTTTTCAGTGAAAGCAAATAATGTTTTTCAATTCATCTTGAGGACGTTTTTGTTATTGTTCAGAGTGAGCCTCTTAAAAAATATTCTTTCTAAGATGTGTGACAGATGATCCTGCCACCAGTGTGGTTTGAAGAAAATTCTCAGAATTATGAGTAGTATTTCTGAGAATTACTACTTTTTGTCTACTCTTTAGTACATCTTTGTCGGGCCAAACATGAGAGGCTGCAGGATGTCTCAGGTGAAAATTTCCTTTTCACTTTTCGCCCCTCTTAAGTACACAGATACTGGGTCATCAGGGCTGGTGTTGCACATCTGAATCTGAGCTCAGGCTTGTAAAGGTGGCAGATCAGATCATGACAAAAACAGAACGGGGATGGAGAAATGGAAACTGAAGAATGATGGAACCGGGTGGGTGGGGGGGTAAGTGGAAAATCTCGAGGGAAAGAAGGCCTTGAAATTGAGTTGCGGAGAGCTGCGGGTTTCTCTCGAACAGGAAAGAAGTCAGGAGATGGGGGAACAAAAAGAGGACAGATATTACACTCCACAACACTCATCACCCTCAACTCTTAGCTTTTTTTCCCCTCTCTTTTCTTCTTCTTCCTACTGACCTCCCTAATTCCTTAAATTTCCTCACATTCTGGCTTGGAAACATATTACTGACAAGTCGGTCTGGGCGGAGAGCCTATCGAACAGCATTTATCCAGCTGTGAATAGGTAGTCTCATCGTCAGCCAGATTCAGCTGGAGCCAAACCTCAAATAGGTCCATCAATTGAGCTATAATGAAGGTGCAAAATCAGCCAGAATGCTGCCCACACACACTTGTATGACACCACACTCACAGTCCTGCTTCTTATCTGCCATTAGATGACAGTGGTAGCCATTACGTTGTTGATTGCCTATTCAGGATGTTTCAAGGAAACATAATCTGAAATGTTCAAAAATATGAAACTGATGGCGATGTGGATTTATTTATTTTTTTTGTAACGCTGCAGAAGTTTTGACTTTCAGCTCACAATGGTAAGCATGTGAAAATGATAGACAGGAATATGCATTTCAGAAATTATTTTAGAGGTGTGCATGGAGTCAGACTTTCCTCCACAGTACTGCATGCCCTGATGGTTGGCACGGTGCTTTTCAGCGCTTTCGCTCCCACACTGACACCTCTACGGCACACGTTGACAGAGCTATTACAATATTTGTCTCCTTCTGCACACAAACACGCCAAAGAATAAGAAGCTATCCTTTTCCTTGCCTCACCTGGGTGAATTTGTGAAGATGTTTCAGTCAGATCCTGCAAGCGACTTAAAGCCATTGGAGGCTGCTGTAGTTATTAGACTTTTCTTTAATAAGGGATCATTTCACTGCTTTAAAATCACTTTGAGATGCAAAGACATATTGGTGCTTAAAAGTTTTACATAGACAGTGTGAGCACATGTTGCAGCTTTTGGGTGGGCTTCAAAATGACACCCTCATGAAAGTGAGAATTACATAAATATTACATTCTATAAAATCAGTGCTCAATGCAGCAAAACTGAGAATTTCAGTGTTTTCTGCATATTTGACCGTGCTTCCTTTTTCTTAGCTTGAGTTTATGTTAGCGGTTATGTGTGTGAGATATATTAAGACACTTGCCAGAAGCTGAACATTGATGGTGTAGGCTGCAGGGGTGCGAACACACTGTGAAAGCAACCTGACAGACTGTATCCGAGCCACTAATGGCAACATCACAGTTTACATCTGACTGATTTCCTCACATTCCAAAAAACCGCAGCGAATGTTTTCGTCTTTGCTGTCCACCTACAGAATCCTCTGATCAGCATTGGATGAATGCCCTAATATGTGATGGATGTCTTGTTGACCTTGACATACACCCCATTACAGCTTCAGCAAAGTGGCTCAGGAGCAGTATGGAAAGCTGGCGATCATGCACAGCAATATGGAGACCATGTATCAGAACCTGCTGGAGTACTTTGCTGTTGATCCCAAGAAGACGTCTGTGGAGGAGTTGTTCACCGACCTCAGCAACTTCCGTTCCATGTTCACAGTAAGTATGCTAAATCAAACACTGGAACAGTCCTTTGCATTTAGCTCCCCACTCCTTTTTTGTAATGTTTATGAAAGCCTTTGACAAAACAGTTCTTTACTCTAAAACAATTTACTCAGTCAGTACATAACGGTGGCTCACTTTCTTTATTTTGATTGTGGCTTAAGTTGTTTCCACATTTTACTGAATTGTCCTGCTTGCATATGGGCACCAAACAATCCTAATCTTCAGCAGTATTGCGATAGATATGAAAAAAATCTGCTGTTGCACTGTAATTATAAAAATGGGACACAAACAACTTCTTGTACGATTCCATAACCTTAATATTCTAATATGCAGTGTTGAGCAGAACAATGTGAGCAATGCTTTGTTCACTCTCAACCAGGCATTTATATTATTGCTCTGCTCCTTAGACTTATTTATGTGGTGCTGCTTTGAGGTCTGAATTTGTGCTGACCCACTGTGTTAAATCAGGGGGATTAGTAGCATAGGTCACTGAACATGACATAAATTAGTAGCTAATTAAGCGACTAAAGTTCTTGCACTGCCCCAAACTTAACATTTACCCTAAAGACACTAATGGATTCCATGCCCTTTTTATACCGCAGAAATGTTTTTTTTTTTTTCTTTTAGTTGAGTCTTATTATCCAAATTTTGGAAAATTCATGTACTCCCTTGGGCCAGAACATAAGCCCTCTGACTCCTCCTTTAGAGTTGTCACAATAAATTGTATATACTTTGCTCAAGTGAACGTGCAATAGAGAATTCATTCCCTTTTTTAGTTTCAACATTGTAAAAATAGAACATCAAAAACTAGCCCTAATTTCTTCAGACATTTTAAGAGGCAATTATGTATAGACACATTGATTTATTTCCACAGCCTTAGATCATTTTTATGCTTGAAAAATTCACAGTTGAATGTTAATGTTAACAATACAAATGTGTTGATGTTTAGTTTTTTAAAAATACTTGCATAGGTTAGTTTGGTGTAGATTTGAATTAACAACATATAAATAAATTAACAACCAAGACCTATGCATTCACAATGTACAGTTTTTATCAGCTAATTAACTGTAGAAAATTAAACCAGTTCTTTGGCTATGGTTTCAGCCATTTAGTGCCATCTCTTGGCATTGTGTCCTGCTTTAGCTTTTATGCTCTGACCAAACATAACGGTTAATGACTCTGCTTGTGAAAGGTGAACAAGCCAAGTGTTATAAAGACCTGCATTATAAGATCAACACTCCCAAGGTAGCTATTTATTTCCCTGTGATAGGTCAAGGCACAAGCAGCTTACACCCTCAGCATTTCGTACAAATTGTCACATCACACAGACATGTCTTGGGAAATGCCATGGCCAGGTCAGCGAACACAGGCATACAGTAAATCTCCGCATCGTAACCTCTCGGTCAAACCTGTGTCAGCATATACCCCACTGTGCCAAGGCCCATGCTAATAGCTTTGTGCTGTCTCCAGTCTTATCCCCAAAGCAAACTGAGCCCTTGAATGTGTGTATTAAATTCGTAAAGCATGCATGCTTGTATAGTTTGTTAGTGTGTGGATGTTGTTTCATTTGGGCCGGTTTTATAGGAAGAGCTGCTCAGTTTGGTTTTATTTGCACACGAAGCTCAAAGACATACACATACTTGTGCACGCATGCAGCAAGTGCAGTCACCCGTAGGAAGAAGACCCAGGGCGAGGCCCGCACATCTGACAGAAATCCAATTGAGCGTATCTAATAGTGGACATCCAGGAGAGGAAGATGGTGAAGCAGACTTGCAGTGATGAAGAAAAGCAGAGGGCAGTTATCTTAGTGAGCTAGTTATTTTTTTTTCTTTCTTTCTTTCATTTAAATAATATATATTGAAAATATAACAGAATGTATATAATGTGGTAGCATTCATTTTATGTTCATAAAAGAATGTCTTGACAAAAGAGAGATTAATGAATTTGAAGTCAGAAAATAAATGTTTCCTGGATTTCTTCATGAAAATTACAAAATGCACTAAAAGTCTCAAAATATTGATGAATGCAAATTAAGTAAGCAGATTTGACAGAAGCTTGGAGAACATGATGAGGATGTCTTGGTCAAAAATGACCAGTGACCAATACAGAATGACATTAAATAATAAGTGCAAAATTGTACTGAGTGTTTTAACTTGGGTCCTTTTTCCCACTAGCTCAAAGTGTAACAAAATCGAAGTTGGTTCAGACAATGCAGTTAATGATGCATCCTAAATCTAATTTAGTGAAAGTCCTGCTGCTGTGAGACTACTGTGGTTCTAAAGCACAAATAAGGACAGGGACACCTCCACCTTGTAATGCAGGAAGGTTTTACCACATGGCTGCATTCAGTTTGAACACCTGATTACTCTGCTCTGCTTTATGATGCCTGGCGTGTGCGGCTCAGCTATTCAGACCTCCACCTTTTTGACACTGAGAGCAGAGATGAGAAAGACTGATGCAACTTGATTGCCATATATTTATTGTCCTCACATCTGCACATTGTCATTGGCTGTTGACTACAGATCTCTTGTCTAAAGGTTGTAACCCTAAAAGGCAATATGCACAACAACATAAGATACTAGGCAGAGGGCAAGAGGGCAAACATTTACCAAAGTACACCAACACACTCTCATTCTGCTTATAAAAGGTGATAAAAAAAACTGTATTTACAAGCGTTGAGAAGAAAAAAGAAATCACATTTTTTTCTCAACAGTATTGGACTAAAATGATGAATGGCAGATGATTTCAGAACTTTGGATAGTTATATCATCAAGTAACCCATGTCAACTTAAGCAATTTATGTGCTTGGCCATTGTATGAAATAATAGTCTTTGAGCATCACATAATGAGAACCACTCACTTACAAAAAGATGTGGGTATGTGAAGGATGAAATGGAAAATGCAGTGTGTTCCAAAAAGAATTTAACTTTAACAACTCAAACTTTTTGCATTAAATAATTTTCCAGTTGCTCATCTTCGAAGCTGCTCACAAAATGAAGATGAACATTCAACCTTTAGTGTAGTACAAAACCCTGGGTCTAATCATTGGGTGCTATCTATCTAGTTAAAGGACAGAGACAAGTTGAAGGATTAGGATACACATTGTACCAATGAATCATTTTTCTTAATAAGTGATGATGTGTAAAATCTTTGACAAAATCGTTTGAATAAGGGTTCTGTTTCTCTGTTTAAGGTCATAATTCTTTAGAAGGTGGGGAGCACTAAAGCACTGAAACATTTTCAGAACTAGCAAGCATGTGTAGGTGTGAGCTGGTCCTAATTGTTACTGAAAATCTATTCAGTATTAAATGACTCCTCTGTCACCCTCTCTTAGTGTTTGCCTCCGCTTTACTGTACCAAATCAGATTCTCGTTTATTGCAAAGTTCTCTTGTGAAGAAATTGTTGCCATGAACAACCAATAGTCATTCCATCATTTCAGAGGAAAATTTATGACACAGAGGCCTTCATTTAAAAATAGTTAAAAAGAGTGCTGTGAATAGCTTCAATCACAGTAATGTGGCATTCATCTTCCTCATGTCCTTTGAGCTGTACTACCTTCCTTTCAAATTGGAGACTGTCATTTGTATTTTCAAACCTCTTCTGCAAACTGTACTGAGAACGTAACTTATTTTATTTTTGTAAGTGTGTAAACATTTTAGGTCAAAATCTAAATTCTAAAATTTACTAAACTCCTTGACCTCAATATGGGAAATTGTTAGAACTACTATCTTCGTACATGGATAAGTTTCCAAAATTTTTGTTCATAAACCCTTTTAGGACCCATCAGTTTAGAAAAGTAGTAATTTGAATAAAGCAGAGCTAATCAGAGGGTCAGATAGTCGTGACCAGGTAGCCAGAAGCTCAAGTTATATAATACCCTTTAGCATGATGCTGCCACAACCGTACTCTTTTACTGAAACCAAATCGAGGTTTCCCTCAGAAAACTTGCTAAGGCCGGTGGTTGGGTGATGGGGCAGTTATTCATCAAGCCATCTGTCATGTTTTTGAGTTAAAAAATGTTGAAAGTTGACAGGAAATTTGAAAATATCACTTGATATTTATGCGTTATTGAAAGATTGGAAGATTAACACCTGAACACCAACTGTAAAGTCTTAAAAAAATGCAAACATTTTAAAAAGACTTAAATAAATAAGCAATGCTTAGCCTGGTGGGGGCACAAATGAAGCCTGGTGGCCCGCCAGGCTTATAAAACACTGGGGGAAACCCTGTAAACAAAGATCTGTTCCTCAACCGTAGATGGGTCAGATTCCAGGTAGATGTTGGCTTCCTACAGTGGTGCTATCATGTGCCAGATTATTTTTTAGCAAAACACTGAACTCCTCAGTTTCTCTGATACGCTTATCAGTATGTGACAGTGTTCCCCGGCTGCAAGTTGCTTTAAATAAAATGGTATAATAAATCTAATTAGCAGTAATGTTTGTGATGCTGATAACCATGCTCATTACTGTTAAGTTAAACACAGTCTTTGTAGCATGCTGATATTAAGACTCATTCCCACATGACTTGTGGTTTAATAGAAGCTTGTATGTCATTATACCTTATTTAAACTGTCAGGTTTAATGATAGGAACGTTTTAGGACCCTGATTACACACTTTGTCTTAAACTATTATGATTCTTCAAGTTTGGAATTGCATAAAAAAAAAAATCAAATTTTTGACTGTTCCACAAAGTGATGAATAGCTCTGCACCAAATTCTTTATTTCTTTATTTACCTAAGCCCCAGCTTTCTGCCAAGTTGTTTCCAATTCTCTATGGTATTTTTTTCCCTTTCTGTGCTCTTGATGATAAATAGCAGAGAGCACCTATATTCATCTTTAACTTTACCTTTAGCAGAGAGACAGGGAGCACAGTGCTTTTAGGTCAATCTGCTGATAAAACAACCTACAGTTAACATGTAAAGGAGGCCAAATTGTGTAGATATTTAATAGTATGCATTACGCAATAGTTGATTTACTCACCTCAGCTTTAGAAAACACAGTTTTGAAGTACAGATTAAGAGCGATAATTTGAAAGGTTTATATGTTTGTCTTGTTCAGGTTGCAATTTCTCTGCAAGTGGTTTGTTGACGTTATACTGATCACGCTGAACTGTTTTTGAATTCGAGTTGACTGTGCCATTTCTAACAGTGGTCACTTTGATGCAGTCATATTGTCAGCTGGCATCAATAAACAACTATCCCTTTTTAATGTGCCACTTGAGTTTTTCTGTATACTACAGTAGAGCGTTAAGCATGTGTTTCTTTTTTTTTTACTGCACATCCTTTTATGTAGTCTTAGCATCATTATTATTCTTTCTTATTCGTGCCACTCACGATGGGCTGTGTAACTACAGCAGGAGGGGCGATTCAGGGGGAGAAGTCGGATGTTAGATGAAAACCCAGACCTCCTCGCTTTCAGTGACAGGCTATTGATCAGGATGGCAGTCTGGCCACCACTCTATTAAATCATATGCAGTATATCTCTTGCTGGGGGATTATTGAGCTATTGACATTGTAGAAATTTAACAATAGAGATTACAGAGCCCGTTTCCTCTTTGGTTTGATGTATGGAGGTTATCTTCTGTATCATTCTACTTGGACAGGTTGGATTTAGAAGTGCTTGTGTACCATGTCTTGCATTATTTTGCAATGTCATTTTACTTTACACTCACACAAAGGCCTCCAGCTACCAGCAACTGAATGCATATTTACTACAAAACAAATTTTCTTTTTTTTGAAATACTATTCTGTAGTATACTACTATGTAGGACTTCAAGCTTCAGCTATTTAAAAAAAGAAAAATCAAAACCATTTTGTTCCAATGTAATTGAGATTTAGATCTGTCAAAGGCTAGACATGCTATGCATAATTTGTCAAATTAGAATAATAGTTTAGGTAAAACTAAACAAGTACAAAAATGTTAATGATATTCATACAGGTCGGTTAATAGTTCATTAAACTTACAATTAAAGAGCTAAATATATAAATCAATAACTAAAACTTTAAATTGTTTAAAGTGCCTGTTGATTAAAATTGTTTATAAAGTCAGTGATTAAATTGTCTGACTAAATATTTCAATATTAATTTATTATTTTGATATGTGCTGTGCTACAGCCAACAATGAAGTGATTGAAACTGTCACTAGAGACCAACTGCAGACCTGCCACCTCGCCTGTATAGCAGTTTTGTCTCTTCGCTCACTAACTTTGATGGGGAAGGCAGACCAATAATATAATTCAATGCACAACAACTTATAAAAACAAACATAATTATATATGCTTTTATTTAATTTCTACATGTTATTGAGATATGTATATTGTACAATTTGAAAAAGTTCATAATTATACAATAATTTGTTTAATATATGCTTCTATAAATGTATATAACTAAATATTTAACAACTTATTTATTGAATAGAGGTACTGTCTGACATTGTTGGTGTTTTATTATTGGCACTAATTTCTTGGTTGCAGAAAATACTCAGAGGGGTTTTACACTCACACAACCTTAACAGTATAAAGTGTTTACATTTGCTGCACAGTTGTAGTTACACTTTTGAAAGTTGCTTCTCACTTTATCAGCATTGCAATTACAAGTTCCCACATTAGCAACCAGGTGAGGATGAACATGTTGTTAATCTCTAGACTTAGGAACAACAATTTGTTCAGCAATTTATTTTAAACCGTTAGCCTATAAGTGAATACCAGGAAGGATGTTGTTGCCCCTAAAAATAAGGGTTGGAGAGAACAATGTTGAAATGTAGCTGTGAGATTCTTTTGCATAACAGGATCAGTTGTTTTGTCTATAAAAGGAGCCAGAGGCAAACTGCAGGATTATTATTCCAGCAGTCCTATGACTCTCTAGCGTCTGGAGCCTCTGTTGTGAAGCCATTTTATGTCTGCCAAGACCACAGTGACAGTTCACCTTAGAAGCGTCATCTGACTTTAATAGTGCCTGATAAAGACGTCTGTGTGGTTTGACAGCTGCCTTTGCCTTTGACAGGGCCTACACTACTGTAATTAACCCAACTTAGCAGTCTGTCATGTTTTCTCTTTCTCCATCTTTTCATCACTTTTTTCCCCTTCCTTTACAGCAAGCACTGAAGGAGAACTATAGGCAGAGGGAGTTGGAGGAGAAGCAGAGGAGAGCACGGGCCGCAAAGGAGAAGGCTGAGCGTGAAAAGCAGGAGAGACAGCAGAAGAAGAGGAGGTTACTGGAAGTCAATGCAGGTAAAGACTGTTCAATTTACTTTGCCTGTCAACTCCTCGCAAAGATAAGGCTTTTACAGAGAGCTGTGTGCCAAATCAATCTTGTTGCAAATGGTGTTAGAGATCATTCAAATACAATGACTCTCATTTATCAAACAAACAAACATGTCTCATTTTAATGGATTACAGGAGACATATGTTTTCTCGCAATGCACTGTTTATCTTCTGAAGTACAAAAAGCCACATCTGTAGAAAATAAATGTGTGTGTAATTTGATTGATTGCACATAATTGTAAGTAGACATTTTTGCTACTTGTGTCGTTAAGGCCAGCCGCACTTTGCAGGCTGGTACAGATTAACCCATTCACACATTTTATACAGTGAAGGTCAAACCACTGACCTTCCAGTTGGTGGAAAACGTACTTCATCTTCTGAGCTATAAACAGTCCATGAGGTAAAATTACACATTAAAATGAAGAAATTTGAGTATAATCACACTGTCCTCATCTTTTAAATAACAAAATTCTGATCTAATAATTTTATCAAAGTGTGTTTACAAGACATGAAGAGAACAAGTTTTTAGATGCCAGGCACAGTCAGTCTGTCGCTGTCTGTTATACAATCATGATCCAAGGATCCTCTATGGTGGTATTGGGTTTATAATTCTGTTTATGATTCAATAAAAAAGATCTTTTGAAGAAATTATTGTGAAGCTACAACTCAGTAATAACCCTAAACAACCATTTGTAAGATTTATAATTTCGCAGCACAGCAATATTTAATATGCAGTTCTTTGTACCTTACACAATCCTGTTCTTGCTCTTTGTGACACTTTGGTTTAGATAATCAAATTTCAATGTCCTCTCTATTAAACCCATATGTGTATTTGACAACATTCTTCACTAACATTCTGTTTCACTAACTCACAACATGAATTATGCTAAGAGATCTAAAAGCAACATGTCTCAAGTTAAAGAGTTTTGAAAACAAAAAAAGAGTCAAAGTCATTGGCATTCAAAAGTCCAAAAAACATAACAACCCATTTAAGTGTAATATTTAAAATCCATTCTTTATTACTACAGTAATGTTGAAGTCTCTAATGCAGCTGTGAAGAGTAATCAATCATTCAAAATCTGGACAAAAGCAACAAACTTTGCAGCTTTTTCCCCCCACATAAAGAAATAGCAGATTTAATCTTTAACAATTTCAGACTGAAAGCAAAGCAAGCTTGGCTGCTCATTCTGAGAAAAAGTAAAAACAGGCAAACTGAAAAGCAAGTCATGACTCAAGATTTGAGTCAAATACACACCGCTATAACCAAATTCAAAATACACAGATGCTAAACCATGACAGCACACTTAAAACAGCTGATTCTGTTTAATAGTGCATTTATAAGCTAAATAAATCCAAACATTGGGCGAACATTAAAGGTTACAAGTCATCCATTGAAAGAAGATGCACACATTGCATATTATTAGGTCTAAAAGAAATAAATTCTGATGGGAAGCTCTGTTCTGATGGGAAGAAAAGGGTAGAGTGCCTTCTCCGGGTCAGGGGGGGTGTCCTGCCCCAAGTGGAGGAGTTTAAGTATCTCGGGATCTTGTTCACGAATGGGGGAAGAAGGGAGCGGGAGATTGACAGGCGGATTGGCGCAGCGTCTGCTGTCAAGCGGGCGCTGTACCGGTCCGTCGTGGTGAAGAGAGAGCTGAGCCAAAAAGCGAAGCTCTCGATTTACCGGTCGATCTACGTTCCCACCCTCATCTATGGTCATGAGCTTTGGGTCATGACCGAAAGAACGAGATCGCGGATACAAGCGGCCGAAATGGGTTTCCTCCGTAGGGTGGCTGGGCTCTCCCTTAGAGATAGGGTGAGAAGCTCAGCCATCCGGGAGGGACTCAGAGTAGAGCCGCTGCTCCTTCACATCGAGAGGAGCCAGTTGAGGTGGCTTGGGCATCTGGTCAGGATGCCTCCTGGACGCCTCCCTGGTGAGGTGTTCCGGGCACGTCCCACCGGGAGGAGGCCCCGGGGAAGACCCAGGACACGCTGGAGGGACTATGTCTCTCGGCTGGCCTGGGAACGCCTCGGGATTCCCCCGGAGGAGCTGGAAGAAGTGGCTGGGGAGAGGGAAGTCTGGGCCTCCCTTCTGAAGCTGCTACCCCCGCGACCCGACCTCGAATAAGCGGAAGAAGATGGATGGATGGATGGATGGGAAGCTTTGTTAAATTATCCACATGTATAGATTTGTCACATATGTTTCAGAAAAATCTTGATGGAGGCTGGAAGCATTGCAAAGAGAAGAGTAACAGCTGTAGGAAAAAACACAAAGCAACAAAAACAAACACACACACAAAAGAAAAAAAATCTAACGGTGGGAACCTTTTCATGATTGGTAGCTTATCAAGTGTAGTGGTTTAAAACAATTGTGCAAAGAAATGTAGGTCAGAATTTCTCCATGGCAATGTAAAAGATTTTGCTAGTGATTGCAGGCACTTCATGACTGTTGTTGCCACCAATTACTTTTTCACACAGGGTGAATTTGATTTTGATAGCCTTTTTCCTGAAATAAAAATAATTCAAACAGCTCTTTTGTGTGAATATGTAGGAGAACAAATACTTTTTCACAGCATCAAATATCTGCTTGTGAAAGTTGGGTTTCAGTCAGTATTAGTGCTGTTATGTTGCCAAAATAACAATGAATGATATTTTTGTAAAGGTATTTTATTGACCAACAGAATTTTGATTTCCCTAGTAAAGAGGTTTGACACAAAATGCAGCAAAATGGCAATAACTTGACCATGGGAGGTGGCATGTGGTGAAATGACACTTGTTTTATGATAATCTTAATTTTACATTTCAAGATTATAACACAAAACTGCAGAACGATAAATTTACTGAACACCCCACCTTTCTTTCAGGAAGATTTTCTCTAGCTTTTGGCCGAGAATTTGCATCTACCTACTAGTTGTTTTTTGCTCTGTTTTGCTTTGGAGTGCCAGAAGCTAGTTTGATGCCAAAGTCAAGGCTGGCAGAGCAGTTGTATCAGGCAGAGAGGCCTGAACGAGTATTTAAGGTTGAAAATATTCTATGCCAGTCAATTTAGCACTCCTGTGGAAGTTAGAGAACAGGCCAAAGTACTGTTGTGGCCATCCAGTCAAAATCTTGGCATTTTATTGTACCATTCAAGTCCTACAGCAGTCATTTAGTCAGTATCTCTTGATTTTTATGTCAATTTCTTATCTTTATATAAACGATGCACAAACTTTATAAGCACCAACTTCTGCATTTTGGTCAAACCTTTTGATTTGTATACTTTGTGAATCATCAGAAAGTGTAACATCACTTATTAATCGTATAATTGCAACTTTTCTTTTATCTGAAAATGAAAAGTTTTAATAATTACTGTCTCATTTTTTCAGTAAATCAACAATATTTTGGAGAAGCTAGTTTAAGCAGATACACAAGATAAAATATTTTTTTGCATATGTTAGGCTATATTTACTGTTTGGCAGCTAAAAAAATTAATTCAGCAATTAGACAATTTAATATTCTTTGGATATGTCTTTTAAAAATCCTAAAGCTGGGCGTGCTGTGGTGGCGTAGTGGTTAGTGCGACCCACGTTTGGAAGCCTTGAGTTCTTGACACGGCTGTCGCGGGTTTGACTCCCGGACCCGACGACATTAACCACATGTCTTTCCCCTTTTTCTTCCCCCTTTCCTGTCAGCCTACTTTCATATAAGGGACACTAGTGCCCACAAAAGACCCCCTGGAGGGGTAAAAACAAAAAAATAAAACAAAAAAAGTCCTAAAGCTGCTGTTGATCAGGTATAGACTTAAGAAAAGTTTTTTTGTGTAAAACTTGGTTATCACTGGCACAGTTTTTATTTTTTTGACGAGGTGTATTTTTTATTATGGAAGTGTATGCACATTTATATCTGCCAACTTTGAATTATTACATTCTTAGAATGTTGTACTCTATTTGGTTAATTATTAGAATTGAATGTTATATTTTTTCGTTGCATTTAATTTGATGATGCACTATGATAAAAGCTATTATAAACCTCCAGAGGCTGTGTTAAATTTTTTTCAAATTTTGGTTTGTCATTCCGTTGTGTTTTTTGATGTGCAAAATTAAAACAAACATATTCTTTTATAATTAAGAAATATATTGAAGAATAAATTAGTGTACATTAACTGTACATTTTCCATGTCTAACATGGTGATGTTCTTTATTTTGACTTAAGGCTTTGATGGTTTTTCATATTTAAGAACACAATTACCTTCAGTTTTTGGAAGGAATTTTATTGAACAGTTTATATAAACATTTTTCTGACCGTGTGCAAAATGCAGCATGTTTGATGTAAAAAGACCCTAACATAAAGCACACACGTAAGAAAAGACCCTGTTTTCAAGTGCCTTAGTCAGAATCCTGACCTTCATCCAACTGAGTTACTATGGCATAACCTTAGGTGGGCTATTTGACATTATCAAGGCGTCCCAGAAATACAAGTAAAAAGAAACAGCTTTAAGGAAAGAATGGTCCATAAGTCATCTTTATTGTTGTGAAAATTCCAAAAGCAGCTATAGAAAAGTGCTTCTGAAGGTTGTTTCTGAAATATGCATCTCTATGAATTACTAAACTCAGTATGTCACCTGTTTTTCTGCCTCTTTTGTGAGTGAAGTTTGCTTATAAAAGAAAGCAATATCCAAATAAATTATTTGTGTATTATTTGTTCAGCCAGTTTGTGTAAGACTCAAGTCAGCCTGCATTGTGTGGATAATCAAATCCAAAATCATGGCAACTGCAAAAACTCAAAACTCTTGCTCCTGTGGGCCACTATGTATTGTGTTTGAACTATACTTTGATTTCTACTGACTGATTATTAGTGCTTTCAAGTTGTCAGCTTGAGGTATTGCCTGTGAGGTTAATTATACACCTTAACTTAACATTTAAGGCATATGAAATAATGGGTATCTAAGATTTTCAGTGGGGGTTTTTTTTGTTACATTTTCACATATAAATGTTGCATGACTTGGGTCGACCTCAAATCACTCAGATTTGACTGTTGTATGTCGGAGGAGCGATGAGGACTTTTGATTAGATAACTTTGCTTGAAGCATGCAATCAAAATGCATCCAGTGAATGCAGATGTAACAATCATTTATTATTTATAGTGGTTATATGCTGAAAAATTCTCTGATGATTTTGTAAGCTATTTGAAATCTATGAAGTTGTAGCCAAATACCCAGAGAAACCCCCCTTTAATCTTAAGACCAGAATCCAAATTACCATGAAAAATATGATGATATACCAAGCTTTTCAAGCTGTCTTAATATTTTTGGTGAACCATAGTTAGATAAACTGCTTTGTTCTGGAAATACCCAGTGTAAAATTAGGCTGTTAAAGTCAGCATTTTGTAATTATATTTACCATCACAAATTGTTTCTTCATCAAATAACCTCTTTGTTATTTAACAAATAACAGAGTGTTTACTGTCAACCACAATAATAATCTGGTTTAAGCATTTTAAACCAATAAAATAGACCAAACCACAAGGGAATTTATTCTTTATTAGCAGTGTCAAATTGTGTTTTATTACAAATTTTTTCATTCAAAAGTAAGATTTCATAACATTTTTTACCTCACTGACTGTTATTAAATTAGGCAAAACCTTTCCTGTTTCAAATCAGTTAAACATATCAGTTATTCGTATATTGTAAATGTTAGCATGGGAAGCAAAGTTGTTAAAGATGTTTCAGAAGATTACAGATGTTGCGGCCTTCTAGATTCTAAAACCAAACATTTCCAACAAAGGCCGTGGGGTGGTAACAGGTGGTTTGATTTTTCCATGCACTTCAGACTTGATTGTTTGAAAAAAATATGTGTGCTTTACTTGTAAAAATATCGACAAAATAATTACTAAAAATCTTTTACAATTTAGTTGAAAACAAAAGCTAATGTAATCTGACATTTCAAGTTCAAAAGGTGTTAAAAAAAAAAAGATTTACAAAAACCTCCCATCATCACACCGGACATTTACCAATAATAGACTTCCACCAAGCGCCCGGTGTGTTCTTAATTACTTAAATCAATAGGAGGGTCTAATAATTACCAAAGTAATCTAAACAATTACAAATATAAAAATTAACTACAGATTTTGGTTCTAAACTAACTTAAATATAAATTTAACTGTCCAAAGGACAAAACTAAATTGTTAGAAATTACAATTCACAAAATTTTGCGTAAATGGCCACGACAACAGATATGTTGTTAGTATTTGACAGACGTTTCTTCTATAAGTGAGTCTATATGACTTAAGTCAGACATTTTGTATATTTCTCCGCAAGCTTCTCACAATAGTTTGGCGGAAATTTGGCCCATTGTACCTGATTGAAGTAGCGTAATCATTAGTCACGTAGGTGAGGACACACTTACCAGCTTTAAGTACCATCCTCATAAGGTCTTTTGCTGTTGTCCTGGGGTTGATTTGCATATTTCACACCAAAGCATGTTCGTCTAGACTGGTATTTATACTGTTTGAACAGACAAACAGGGCAACTTCAGACATTGAGAAACTATATTGAGGGAGAAACCAAACCTTTTTGTGTTCCACAGCTAAAAATGCCTAAAAATAAATCCACAGCTGTCTCCTTTTAACATGAAGGTTAATTAGAAACTTACAAAGTCACGACATTATCATATGACCTTTCCCTGTTTTAGTGCGTGTAAACTGAATGTGAAGAAATTCTCTAAAATATTATTTTGCTCATAGGTTTGGCATGGAAGATAATTTTTTAAATCATAACTGACATAGTAACATACAAAATGTGATTCTGATTTAGTGTTAAACAGGAAATGAATGGTTGTTTCTATATACAATGTATGAAAATATGTGGTTCTGAGTGTGTTCCATATGCACATATGTACAGATACATATGCATACAAGGGCAGATTGGATGAACTAAATTTGTGATTGAGAGTTGGCTCTACACTGTCAACCTAGGACAGGATTTACTTAGTCCCTCTCATACACACTCCCTCCGTCTGTCTCTCAGCCTATTTATTAACTAAAGAGCTTTCTCTTTGTTTGTCGGGAAGGATTGTCCTCAATGGAGATTTTCTATGTAATCATCTGATTATCCATCAATTCCCTAAAAAGCCTCCGAGAGGCTCTGTATCCACATTATGCTGAAGGGTACTACAATGAGAGACAAGAAAGGAAAGGGGAGGGGTTTCAGGAGGAAATGATCAAAATGGATTTTTGCTTCCTTACCTGCGACAAGTATCTGCATTTATTTTGGTTTTAGTTTTGCCTGCTTATGCATTCTTGAAATGTGAGACCATTCCCGCTTCATTCTCATTTTCCACCACCTTTTACCTGCCAGTCTGGGCTTCTACATACACTATAATGCGCCGCCTGGATTTTCCATCAGTGTGTTCAGGCAACTTGAGAGAGAGGGAGCGTCAGCTTGTGTGCATTTGCATAGAGCCCTATGGAGATTGAAATTCAGATTGAATAGGTGTTTTTTCCTCCTCCTCAAGCTGTGCCTGGCTTGTGTATGACAAATCTGTTGCATTAACTCCCAGGGTAGGCCAGGAGCAGAACTGTTTGTGGAGCGACAAATTACACATCAGAGCTTTATTTAACATTCTCTACATGGCTACAAGTGATGAACTATTAAGATGTCAAATAGAAGAACACCACGACATGCAACAATGCATGCAAGGATGCTAAAAATATTCGAGGAGCATGAGAAAAATGAGAGAAAGGAAAGGTCCATTCAAGAAGCAACATCTGTGATACTTTCGGAAGAGTAAGGTATAGGCTTATGCATTCATGTGTGAAATGAAAAAAAAATGACAAGGTATTAAATGGCAGCTTTGAAATTAAGAACAAGATAACAAGAGTCTGTCAACAGATGAGATTTATTAAATGTCTTTCTTCGTTTTAATCCAGAATGTACTTACGTCTGTTTTTCTCTCAGAAAGTAACCCTTCTAGTAACAAGCCATGTAATTAAAAACAAAACTGACTAAATCTTCCAGTTAAATAAAATCCAAATACTTTAGTCAAACACTGCAAAGCCACTTGTTTTGTTTTCCTTCAAAATGTGTGAGAAATGTTTGAAGCTTTTCCAGCTTTCTAGGACATTTACAGATTGTAAACAATTGAATGATTTCTTCTCATTTACATTTCACAAGTCATTTTCATTCAGTCTGACTAAATTAGAAATGCCACATTTTCCAACATGGTTCTTTTTACCCCATTATCAAACCAGTTATTTTAACCTTATATGTTTTCAGATGCTAATGCAGTCTAATACACCATAAAAGTAAAATAAATAAATAATTGAATTGGATATAAAGTTAATGAAAATAATAGAGAACCTTTCATCAATATTGGACAGACTACGTTAATATTATTTGGCCTAGGGTCAGATTTTTAATTTTATTTTACCAACAGGAGTTAACGCAAGACAGTTGCTTCATCATTTAAGCTACAATAATATTCTAACAGCTCGTCGCCTAATATACTTTTGTAGCTTTAGCATTTTCTTTCTAAATGTGGAAGATATATGAGATGAGAGGGAGCTTCATTTGTCAATAAACTGTTTTGCTCCTTCTGTAAATGTGCAGTGTTTTGATATGACTTGTTGACAGTTTAGCCCATTACATATTTCAGTACTATTCCATTTAGTTGTGTTGCAGACAGAAACATTTGTTCTGCCTTGAAAAATGTCCGCTTTGCTTTAAAGTGGTATAATTTAAAACCGTGTTCTATGTGCGGCTCTCTACCACACAGTGTAAAGAGCTGATCAAGTGATGTGGCAGTCAATACAGCCTCTTTCATATGAATATCATTGCAAAGATTGAAAAGCACTTGAACTGTTTGGGAAAATCCTCAATCATTAGTTTAAAAAATATTACATGGTCAAAGTTTCAAGCCATTATTTGGAGAAAATATCTTATTTCATTTCTAACCAAGAATATGGCTTTACAAGCAGATCGTGTTCTGAAGAACTCTTGAGGTCTAATTAAATTTAGTTCTAAATTCAGTCGGCAAAGACTTTTTTGTGTGTGTGTTGGCTTGTTTTTGTTTTTCCTTCATAGTGCTGCCCCAGTCATTTATTATGTGACATCTTTATTTGTAGCATATTGATAGCAAAATCTAAATGAATGAACCAAATGAAAATGTAAATTTGAAAACAATGTGAACAGCGTAAAATGCAGTTATGCAAGTCACACATGGAAACATAAGGCAGTGATTTAAAAATCATGGCAGCGCAAAATTCAACCAAAACAGCTTGACAACTCTGTTGGTGCAGCTTACCTAAAATCACTGACAAATACATCAACAGCAGTTATCAGGAGTTGAGTTTAGTTGAGGGCTGAAACATTTTTCCCCAGTTTAATAAATGGGATTTTAACTCTGAATAATTAAAGATGTTTTCTTTTTTTGTTTTATTTTGATGGAGATCTAACAAAAATGCATAAGAACATTTTCTTATTACTGTGGTGATAGTGATCAGATACAAAGTTCAGGCACTGTTGAGTTCGTCCCTGTCTTCATAAAAAATGAATTGCTGCTTGTTGGCAATATATCAGTAAAGTCCAATAAATGGTATTCACTAAAGTAGAAGAAAGACTGACTGTCTTTTTGCACCATTTGTCGTCCAAGTGTCTCAGAGAGACCACAGTAGTGTGTCCGCATTCATTGTACTCAGACATGTTATTTTCTCTCTCCATAACTTTGCCATTTCAGCTGTTAACACTTTTTCTCCCCCCCCACTTTTTTTTGTTCAGCCCACCTCAGTTACACGCTGCTACAACTTGGTCATTGTCCTGATGATAAGTGCCATGTGCTGTTGAGTGAAGTGGCTGGAGACATTAGTCCTAGACTGAATAGAGAGTAGACAGCGACACACAGACTCTTTGTTCAGACAATAGAAAAACTCCGCCCTGAACTGGCCCTGATTAAATAGATGGTGATTGAAGTTTCACTTCAGACAGGACGGTAGCTGCAGCTCCTTCTCCCCTTGAGGTGAAAGTCCAGCTTTATCTTGATTTTGCACCCTTTTTGTATCATTATTTTTAAGTAAACCCCTTTTTTCGGTAGACCTAGCCTCTGCCCATGTACACTTACACTAGCACATTAATCTGCATATACTGTATCCCAATACTTTTTTTTGTTTTTTTATTGAGTTTGCCATTACAGCCTAGGCATTTATATGCTTAGGTGTTGGAGCCTGCTATTGGTTTGCAAAAACAAAGTTGTAAACATGAGGTTAACACCATTTATACATCTGTAACAGGCATTGACCGGTTAGAAGGCTGTCTTTTTTTACCATGTTTAAAGCATGTCTCTATCTAAATTGCAATCAAATTATGACAGTCTCCATATCAACTCCAATAAAATAAAAAAAAAAGAGTTATTCACATCGAAGCACCAATCAGTAGCTTAGCTATAATGGTTTGAATATCTCTTTTTGCTGATGTCCTTCTCTCTGGCCTCTTTTTGTCTGAGTTCTCAACATCACGTCCTTTCACAGACTGAAGGGCTGTTTCAAAGCTATTTCACAGCAGCTAGCTTGACTAATACTCTGCTGCCATGTGTCCCTCCACCATTACTACCAATGTGACACGCTTGTGATCTTTCAGTTAGTGAAAATGTGGGATTGAGCATATAAATATATGTTCTTTTGGTCTTTACCTTTTGTCTGTGTTCTGTGAGGGAGTTTTGTGTCGCAGCCGGTGTGAATTGCTTCTGAGTCGAGTGTAAAATTGGACTGTTTTTACTAGCATATATTCCTAAGGCAGGAGATCTGCGAGGGCTTCGTTTTTCCTCGCCTCCAGAGGCACACAAAATGTTTCATGTTCTTGAAAACTGGAGTCAAACGGAGCTCTGCACAAGAAGGCGCTCACTGCAGGTTGCGATAGATTGATCTGCTCTTTTTTTGCTTTCTGTGCATGCTGTCTGTATTTTGGTGTGTGTGTGTGTGTCTTGTGGCAAATTTTAAAGCTCAGTACCTGTGATGAATTACAGCAGCAGTGGAGACAAATTTGAACGTCGACGAGTGTTTGGTTTGCTCAGGAATTGTAGCTGCCTCTCCACTCAGTGTAATGATGAAGAACTAGGCACATATCAGCAAAAGGGAAGAGTGTGAGGGTTGCAAATGAAAAACACAAAAATGTGCACAGAGGACCAAGCAGACAAGGAAGTGGGTCATTATAAATTTGTGCTGGTGTTTTCACAACCCTGTGTTGGGATTTAGTATAACCACCTCCTAGTACCAAGGGGACATTCTGCCCTCAATACAGAATCTTAAGTATAAAGGAATGTTGATGTCAAGGGACGGTGTACGTTGGTGGTGATTGACAGTTTTTGTAGGTCTGCTTTGTGCATGACACAAGATGAAACTTTAAGTTTGGAGGCTACATTGTACATTTAGAGTTTGGTGGTGATAACTTATGTCTCATAAAAGATTTAAAGGAGTCAGGGGAGAAGCTTGTAGGCATCTCAGAGGTCAATAACTCACTCCAGTTCTGCCCTCATCAGCCTTGAGCAAACCTGTTTCCCTTTCCTGTTGAAATATTATGTTATATAATAGTAGATTATATCAGTTTGCAACAGATTGTGTTTTATATATTAATAGTCATTTAAACAGGTTGCTCTTGAAAGTGAGACCTCGTGTCAATTGACCTATCTGTAAAAATAAAGGTGGTGAATAAAATGTCATTTATATGCAATGAACAGTTGTGGTAATTTTTTATTTGAATTAATTGCAGGGTCTTTAATTAATTAATCACATTTTAATCAGAAGCAACTTTTTCAATTCAAAAAGCTTTTTTAATACTTAATTATTGAATAAATAGATGTGTGTATATATGCATAGATATGCTGACAATATATTTGCGATATATTGTGCAGTTCTAGTGAGAGTTGAGTGAACTCTGATCAAGAAGTCGGCTAACACGAGCTCATATCTGGTTCTGATTCTCCTGTCTGAAGAGCCATCAGCTGTGGTGATCTGGCTTGGTAGCCATGAACATGTGAATAGAATAAGAGCAGAAAAGATTATTCATAAAACTTAAAGACCACAAATAATAATATAGTAAAACTCCATCCATCCATCCATCCATCTTCTTCCGCTTATCCGGAGTTGGGTCGCGGGGGTAGCAGCTTCAGAAGGGTATAGTAAAACTCTTAAGATATAAAAACTCAGTAAGTTTCTATTCAGATTTGGGTGAAGTATGGGAGCCATTAGGCCATTAGGCTGCTCAACTTGAACCCCCCATACCATCTAATTGACGTACAGCTCTATTTGGCATACCACACACTGCACCACTTACTGTGTTAATTTACTACTCAACTCCCTTCATCACTTTATTGTTTAAACTCATCATAAACATGTCACAGATTGTTCGGTGCTTTTCTGTGCAACAGAAGAAATTATCTCTTCCTCCTTATTCTCAGTCAGTTCTTAGCTTCCCTGTCATTGACTCCTTGATTTTTTTGTGAAGAACTTTCATATGTCCAAACTCATATCTAGTTCTGAAAATATAAACTAAAGACCACCATTTAATTCCAAAACATCTTTCCCCCTTCGGTGGTCAGTAGCTCTGCTCTTCTACCTTGTTGTCTTGTCGTCTTTTTTTAAAGGCAACACTCCCTGCTTTTCTTTTATTCTGCTGTGTGTCGAAACAGCTTCTGTTGCACGAAGCATGCTCCCTGGTGCTTTCAACCCTCAGCTACGATAATAGCAGTTTAAACACAACTTTTTTTTTTCCTCATTTTTTGAAGGCTAAAATCAAGGACAGCTTTAGTCTAAAACAGGGATTGTCCCCGGAAATCAGGGACATCTGGTCACCCTACTCTACTTCAGATGCGTATAGCTCAGTACCATTTGAGTTGTTTTCAGTTTAGCTCCACAGGGTTCAACGTAGAGAATTGTCTCAGATCCAGCGACTGCCGTTTTCAGAATGGGAGGCTCAAATCTTTTGGATAAATGATTGTTCTGTAAATAAGCTAATTTTGTTTACTGATGATTTTTGCTTCTTCTTTATATTAGACTCCTTTTTCATCAGCTTTTATGTTCCTTTTCTCCTTCTCTCTATGACAGTTACCTTAAACAGAAGCATGTTGTGCAACCACAATAACCGCCCCCTGAGAAACATGTGACCTTTCCCATGAAGCCAAAAAAGGGCAGCAGAATAGTATGCAGTTGTTAAGGAAAAGAAAATTGACGCAAGCGACTTTGGCTCGAGAAATTATGTTTTATTCAACCAGTTGAGTCATTTGCAGATTTATTGCAGCCATACTTTAGTCTTCATTATGTGTGTCTGCAGTCTGTACTGTTCTCATAACATTTAGCGCTCTACAGCAGTTGATCAACAACTAACATTTCTTATTTTCAATGCCAAAGCCATCTGTCCTGATTTAAACTGACTGATTGTAAATTAGGTTTTAAACAATTTTCCAATATGTGATTCTTTAAACCCTGAAGCAGCAGCAAACAACTACTTATGTGGAGCTATATCTCCACTTATTGATGTTATTACATGGAGCTTCTCGTTCCTTGCCATCCTCATATGTCCTGCTCCTAAACTGTGCTCAAACACTAGTATGCTCTTAGTAAATTGCTGATTTTCCTTCCATACATCCATCCATTTTCTAACACCCTTGTCGCTAGTGGGGTCGGGAGAGGTGCTGGTGCCTCTCTCCAGCAAACGTTTCGGGCGTGAGGCGGGGTACACCCTGGACAGGTCGCTAGTCCATCGCAGTGCAGACTTTCCATTACAGAATAATGCAAATTATATATAAAAAAGGTTTATCAGTCTTCTAAGCCAATCAGTTCTTCCATACACATTAAAAGCTACTGATTGAAAAAAGAACATCCTTTGCTTATTTTGCTTACCTATTCCTGGGTCACATATGGACCAATCCAAGGCCGGGTTTATTTACCATAACAGAGTTAGGTTCCATTTTAAGCTGTTTGATGTTTAAAGATGAGGTTGCCAAAAATATAACCGATTACCTGATTTACTAAGCAGGATTTGCTAGGGTTAAAAATGAAAGCTTACCATTTATTTATGAATATCAATGGTTACACCCTAATCTGGTTGCCAGTCCATCATAAGGCAGCCCAAAGAATCAAGTCTAGTTTATTTGTATAGCACATTCCAGCAACGGGGCAATTCAAAGTGCTTTACATGATGACACACCTGATTCAAATAATCAGGTCATTAGCAGGACTCATTGCGTACTGAGGCGGTAATTCAGCCATTTGATTCAGGTTTGTTGGACCAGGAAGACATCTAAATGTTGCACAGCAGCGGCTCTCGAGGCCTGGATTTGAGAACCACTAGTTTAGTGTGTGGCAGTTATAAAGGTGGCCAGTTAACCTAAGCAATGTGGTGGTGGGGAGTTGAAGTACCTAGAGAGAACCCACACATTCGCACGGACACATCGTTTAAATTGAATGCATACACCAGTTTTTCATAAAAAATAAAAATAAACAAAAAAGTGAATATGTGCTGAAGTTTTGGCGTACTCTCCCTCTTGTGGCTTTACTCAGTTCATTGCCGAGGGCCTGTACACCATTCTTGGATTGCATCATGTAGCAAACCTAGAATTAAAACTTTAACAGTTTTTTTTTTCTTTCTTGTTGGTAGCCTTCCACTATGTTGTTGCACTCGGCATAGCTACACTTACTACTAAACGAAACTGTTGTGCTATGCTGTATGATTTTGTTTCAGAATATCTTCTTTTTAACATTCTCTTCCTCCTTTGTCTTTTTCAGAGAATGATGAGACAGGTGTGATGGATAGTTTGCTGGAAGCCTTGCAGTCTGGAGCTGCATTCAGAGAGCGTAGGAAGAGAGCGCCAAGACCCCGAGGTAAGTCTTATATCTCACATTTATCCCCAAATACAGACCATTAAATCTAATACTCCTCTTCTAATTCAGGTCGGATGTTAGAAAATCAGTGGTTATAAAGGTCATTTTTTTCTGTCCTTTTTCCTGTTCATTTTGGTGGAAAACCACAATGAATGCATCCTGATAGTTTTATAGTTGGACTCTCATTTTCAGTTAAATGCAAGATAGACTTAATAGTTCATGTAAAAACTTGTATTTCTTCTTGATTGTTTCTTTTTAGAGAGATTAAATGGATGAACTCTGAGACGTTGCTTTTCTTGTGAGCAAACATTCTAATGTTGAGTTATGGAATATGTCTTTTACCACCGGGTTTGTTGCTCTTAGTCCATTGTTTGTCCACTGCACTCCCTACAGATAACTACCAGCAGACGATCAGCCCCAGGTCCTTCCGCCAGGTTCTCAGACCCGTTAACTATGGTAAAAAAAAAAACAGTTGTCGAAAGAACACTTTCAAAGCTCTGAGCATTCTCAGCTTTCTTCTTCATCTGCCATTGCGAATCTGCATTTAAGCAAGTCGTGCACGTGTCACAATGCAAATTTGTCCTGCTGTAGATATGCCCTGCTTATCTTGTGCTTCATATCTTTCTTTTTTTCTTTTACCTTGTGTACATCTTTCGAGCATTTGAAAGAAAATCGGCCTGAGTGAGTTTGTGGAGCATGCAAACTGAGAGAGATAGTGGTGGCATTGAGAGTAGTGTGTGGGCTGCTCTGAACTTTCTCTTGAATGTGGTGCTTTGAGTAAATTCTTTGGTCTTTGAATGCACATTTAATCTTTGGCATTATTTAAATTGAATATTTTGTGTCTTGAATTTCTTTTTTTTTGTGTGTGTGCTGACTTCTGTACAACTTTGTTTTCAAAACCGAAGAAAGATTGTG
Source organism: Xiphophorus couchianus (assembly GCF_001444195.1). NCBI lineage: Eukaryota > Metazoa > Chordata > Actinopteri > Cyprinodontiformes > Poeciliidae > Xiphophorus > Xiphophorus couchianus. The sequence goes on along the minus strand of NC_040231.1, from coordinate 22,291,167 downwards.
ACATAAATAAGGTGGAAACTATTCAGGAGAGAAATCATACCTAAGATCATACACTCATATTTAGAGACGTCATTTCTAAGTAAGTGTATGAGCTTCCATCTTTATTTGGATGTATATATAATTACTTTCCATGAAATCCCTGTATAATAATCATAGTTGTGAACAGATATTGTTTCATGTGTTTTTTCAGCTTTCTTTTTTAAAGAGATCATCCACTAAGGTATTTAAAGAATGATCTTGTTACTCTTATTACATCTTATTAGTTGTAATTGGAATCCCAGTGGGCTTGACATAAGCACGAATGAATAAAATTATTTGCGCACAATCCGCCCACATCATTGATGGGTGTGATAAAGGGTGTTGCTCTGTTGTTCTGCTAGAGTATATCTGAAATTAGATTGGAAAGGCACACAGGGGAAGGATATATGTGGGGTGGGAGGAAAGTGATGGATAGATGGAACTGTAACAGTAGAGATGGTGTGAGGAAGATGCAGAAGCCCAGTTTTTAAGGGTGAGATTGTGCAGTTGTGTGGGCGAAACAGACTGGACTCCCTCTTGCGAGGATGTGTGTGCAAGTGAGAGAGGAACTATAACAGGGAACAAGCTAGAAATATGTTTTATTAAGAGGAGATTAGAGTAAAAAATACAGTGCCTACTAAAACGGAGCCCCTGTTCAGAGTCCATGCTGTGAAAAGACCCCATGGTGTGGTGGCAAGGTAAGAAGGTACTAAAAGGTTGCTGACCCAACTGCCCCCTGCTGGCAGCTTCAGACACATACTTGTTGTCTAATAAAGCTCAAGGCTTTTGCTTGTCACTGCAGGCATCGTACTCACTGCCAGCCTCCCAAAGCAACCACAGCTAATTACTTTTCTCTGCCCAGCCCCAGCACCAGCTCAGCCCTCTCAGTGCCCATTCATCTTAATTTCCCCCTCTCTGCCATCTGCCTCCTAAATAACACTCCTCCTCATTTCCCTACCATCCCATATCCCTGCTGTCTTCTTCTATACTCTCATGGCCAGGCAATGGCCCTACCCATACATAATTGCCTGTTATTGGTATGGAGCCTCTCCGCTGCTGCTGCCTCACCACGGACCCCCTCCCTCACCCCGTTTCTTTTCTCTCTCCTCTACTCCTACAAAGATTCAGGCCTTAATTGCCCAGGGTTTAGTCGGTGGAGTGAGTGAAAGCCGTATGACCCTCTTTGTTTATTTGGGAGGTGATGAAGTTTAGTCAGAGGTGCAGGTTTTTTCACTTTCATACCACCCAGCCTAGATATTTTAAATACCCTTTAATAAAAGAGCTTTGGGTTTTGCTGCACTCCAGGGAAGCAGGGAGGAGAATTAAAGAGTGAACATCTAAATCAGAAGATATGGCCATGAATGAAGGGGAAGATTTGGTTAAGTACCTCGAGGATTACAAAATGCCACTCTTTACAACATTAATATAATCGGGTTTTTTTTATATATGTTATCGTAACCTCTGGCCTGGCTTGTCTTCTATTCCTCAGTTTCTTTCTCAGCCTCTTTCTTTTCTCTTGTCTAGTCTCCAGACCCACCCTTACAGCAACTCAGCTCATTTTGACTTGAGCCAGCAGCAAAGGTGTTTTTGGCTTGGCTTGCTGTCTCCGTAAGCACACATATACAAACACAAACAGCCATAAAGTCGCACGGACACACCTGCTGACTTTAGGGGATGAAGGTAAGCAGGCTTTGGGCTGGCTGTGGCCTGGTTTAGGATAAGGCTGTGGGGCTCTGCGGCTCCTGAGCTCTCTAAATTGGATCGGGCTCCACAGAATGATGGATCGATGGTGGTTTGCCACACAGGTGTAAGATCCTTTATTGAATCTATAAAGAAGGCGACGGTTTTTAACTGTCTCCTTTTGAAAACATCTCTTCAGCCCCTACCTGGAATGTCCTGTCACAACCTTTCTGTTTCCCAAGCTGGATGAAAGCATGTACATGTGGGAAGGAATCAAACAACTACACCTTTCCCCCCCCTGTTGTGTTTGAGAGAGGAAGAGCTTCCACAACTCTTTAAACAGAGGAAGTCAGAGGACCGCTAAGAGCATGTGCTGGCTGTAATAGTTTTGAACTAGACTGATCTTTTATGATGAGTAAGGTCAGGTACACTTCTTTGCTTAAGAGCAATTACCTTAAATGTCTTTAGTGACACCTGACCTAACAATTATTGTATGTGGTCTGACTCTGAACTAGAGCTTGAAATTGATGTAAAGGTCACGTCACAAAGTCTGCGAATCCTGTCACCAAATAGACGAGTTATGTTTCCCTGCTTGCAGCTGAAAGCATTAATATCTTTAGCTTAAAAGCAAACTTTTAGTTTTTGTCATTTTTTTTCCCCTCACAATATATCTGCAGAGTCAACTTTATAGCCTTTTTTACTGAATTTATGTCATATACAATGTCACCACTTTTGTTTTCTCAGGTTTGTATTTGATGGAGGACTAAATGGCTTTGGTGTAGACGCAAATAGGTCTTGAAAAGGAATAATAAGAGTAATTTTAGACTCAACCTGCAGTGTCTTTAAGGAGATGTGCTGCAGAACATTGCTAGGATGAATCTGGAAGGATTCTGAAGTTGAACTGAAAGTCATAAAAAGTAGAATTAAGTAAAGGGAATTTGTTTCTTTGCAGCTCTGTGTGTTCTCCTCTTTCACATGTGAAACACTAGAAGTGAGATTCCGAAGCTCCAGAGAAATGCTGTTAGATGCTTTCCTATTTGATTTGGCCTCTTATAGACTGTGATATGTGGAATCCACTGTGGGCTAACTGTATCCTGAAGTATGTGTTTGTGCTTTTTCATTCTTCCTTCACATCCTTGTCTCTCCATATCATTGTCTATTACATAAGATAGCTTTCCTCCAAAGTTCCCAAGTCTAGTCTTTACTTTTTGACTTTGCTTCGTCTTCACTTCATCGGCTCCCTTGCCTTGCTACTTTCCCCCAGACATGACATAAGCAGAAAAGGAGTGGGGTTATTAAATCGTTTCAGTGAGCTCGAAACAAAAAAAAAAGAGGAGCGGAGACTCTCTCCTACATTGATCTATTTCAATTGATGCAAGACATCATGGTTTCAAAAGTGTAACTGGAGAAGCTGCTGATTTATCTGCATTTAGTCACAATATATCATTCACACGGGCTGCACAGTGGCGCAGTTGGTAGCACTGTTGCCTTGCAGCAAGAAGGTCCTGGGTTCGATTCCCGGCCGGGGTCTTTCTGCATGGAGTTTGCATGTTCTCCCTGTGCATGCGTGGGTTCTCTCCGGGTACTCCGGCTTCCTCCCACAGTCCAAAAACATGACTGTCAGGTCAATTGGTCTATCTAAATTCTCCCTAGGGGTGTGTGTGTGTGTGAATGGTTGTTTGTCCTGTATGTCTTTGTGTTGCCCTGCGACAGACTGGCGACCTGTCCAGGGTGTACCCCGCCTCCCGCCTGGAACGTAGCTGGAGATAGGCACCAGCAACCCTCCCGACCCCATTAGGGACAAGGGTGCACAGAAAATGGATGGATGGATGGATATCATTCACACATCACATTCCGCATGTGCGCTTTTCATTACAGTGACAGATTATTGCCAGGCAGCTTCTGTTGTCAGTGTTCACTTTCTCACATAAATGTATAAACTTTTGCATATATTCATAGAAAATAGCTACTTAAACCGTAGTTAAAGTAGGTGCATGATCAGCCTTTTTATGACCAAATCTGATTTCTGGCTTCTTGTGATGCCTGACCTTGTAATTCTGATTTTAACTGATGTGGTTTTTTTATTTGTTTGTTTGTTTGTTTTTTAAAGTTAATGTTTTTCATCTTGTTGCCTATGTGCGGCATAATGCATGCTCTACTGTTATAATCATAAGCAAATTAGTTGGGTTTTGTAGACCATCAAGTTCTGTAGCATCTTTGAAATATGTGTGCTTCCAGTTTGAATGGTTTGGTGTTCTGGGATAAGTGTGCTGGAATTAGGTTTTTAATTTCTTCATGATAAGGTGCAGTATTTTTGCACAATCTCACTGCCTCAATGTTTGTTTTTTGTATCTTTTTTTATTTTATTATTATTTATTTATGTTATTTTTTATTTATTTATTTATTTACAAAATTAAATGTATAATTTAAATGTTGTGTAAGTGTCCCAAAGTGGTTGGCTATTTTGGCTGACTTAGCAAGACACTAGGTCAGATCATTAATTCATCTTCAAGTTTCAGACATTGGGCATCGTAAGATCAGTGATTCTTTTATCGGTGCAGACAGAGTGTTCTCATAGTGTTGCATGAGATTGAGTAATCCTACTTTTGTGTCATCACTGCCATATTTAAGTTGCAGTTTTGTAAATTTTGCAACAGTGTTGCATATGTGTGGAGCCCAACGGCTACAAAATTCATGATGAATTTTCCAAAATGTTAAATAATTCTGTGGCCCCTTGACTTTCCTGGTGATCAAATTGTATATTCTATAGTGTTGTTTGCCTAAGGCAGTCCATCTTCCGACGGGATTTAAATGTGACACAGACATGTCAGAGTGACAGAGCTGAAAGGTGCTATGATCCATTAGAATGGGAAAAAAATGTGCTGCAAGTTGTTTGATACAGAAATTAGCTTTGAATCTAATCAAAATGGAAGGAATTACAAGATTATCACTATTTATGAATCATGTCCTTAAGTCTTATTGGTTTTTTAAAATTAAATTCTATGAAGTATATGTTGCTTGTTGATGTGTTATTACACAAAAAATGAGAGCAGGAAAATTATATATATATATATATATATATATATATATATATATATATATATATATATATTTGCCACATTTCATGCTTATTACCAAAAAAGCCTAATCAAGACAAAAATGATCATTTTCCTTTTATGACCTGCAGATCTGAACAAGATGTGGACTATTATTGCTTATCATTATCATAAAATGTTTATTTATGATGGAAAAATATTCTGGTTAATATTCTGAAAGTTCTGTGTTGTTGTTATATACAGTATAGATATATATTTAACAGCAGTACTTGTGATTGTACGATCTTCACTCTAGTGACATGCAGCTACAACCTCATAATCAATTGCCAAAAACCAGAGCAGTAGATTTTTAAACACTTTTTATCATTATTGCAACAAATGGTGTACTTTTAAGTCCACATTGCTTCCCCCTAATTGAAACATCTCTATTTTTAAACCTGAGGAGAGAATGTCAGGCTGATTTCTGGGTCAAAGCAATATCTGTGTTTTTGCCTCGGACATGTGTCCACCTCTCTGTACTTGTGTAAAGAGTCATCTGGCCACTCTGAGTCACAGAATCAGCACTGTTGAATGCTGCTTTAGATGTTCAATTTCTCTTGTATTCAAAGGTACATACAGATGGCCAAATGTACTTTGACATGCCTTTGTCTCTGTCTGTCCATTTGAAAGGCTACAGTTGGTGTGTGCTGGTTTGAGCCTGTGCACACATACAGTGAACAGATGGAGCAAGAGGGCACCTTAACAAAGTAGCTTGTGTAATTAGATCTAGCCTGTGCTGTGTGACTTATGGAATAATAATTGAAGGCTGTAAAAAGCCAAACTGAAAGCTTTGTCTAACTTTTTTATTTTGGTTTTGATGTGAACTCTCTTGCTGCATGGTGACACAGATGCATTAGGATATGGCACATTATACTACAGTCTGGTCTGTTGGCTCTATGGATTTATGTTAAGTAATCTACCACCATCCACACACACACACAAGCCCTCCTCTCTTACCTGTAAAGCCATTCACTTAATTTGCTACAGCTAAATTGGTGTATATATAGTGTATCTGAAAGGACACCATATGCCGTGTGTGATTTGGATTATGGTTTTCTATTTCCCATTCTCGACGTGATCTTAATGGTGTTTGCCTCTTTTGCTGCTTTTAAAATCAAGGACGCGTGTATTGAAAATCTCTTTTTACTTGCTTGGCTGATGTGCAATTTGTCTCTAACTTTCAGACGTGTTTTTTGATGCATACAGTATATGGAACCTTTCTGCCAACATGAAGTTGTGTTAATAATGATCATGTCAGCATAACCCTTTGTATGTGCTACCTGAGTTATTTGTTCAGCTTTCATACTAGTAGAAAATGAGAAAGTGAATTAGTATGCTATATATTCTTATATTCCGTTGACTTGTTGAAGAGTTTATTGTAAAGGAGAGCAGAGTTGACACACGTGCGTGCAGAAATCACCATCCATTTACCACCCTTAAAAAAAAGAAAAGAAAAGAAAAGATGATAGCACATGCTGTATGCTGTACGTCCTGCGTTTTTAGCCCAAGTCCTAAGCCGATCAGGCTCCTCAGATATCCACTTTTAGCTGGATTATGAGGAAGCCTGGCTGTAATAAGGGCTGTGAGTCGTGAAATAGAAAGTGGTGTTCAGCATGTTGAGCCAAGGACCCTAATCAGTCCATTCACACCAGCTCAGGCCCAGAGTCGCAGGTGAAGCTGCTAATGTGGGATTTCTATTCAGCACACTTCTGATATTCCCTCACATGTTTTCTTATTTTATGAATGCAATGATAAAACCATGTGCTGCATGAAGGCATGCAAAAAAGAGAAGGTGATTTATTATGTTAAATCACACATCAGTTTTGTGCCCAACTTTTTATCCCCTATATTTTTTTAGACGTTTTCCACGATTCAGATTTTTTTTCCCTCCTTTCTCTCTCACTTTCTGTATTCCTCTTTCACAGAAACCTGTTATTTACACTGATTGAGACTAGGCTCTTATGCAATGCTCTAGTTAATAATGCAGTGAGAAATGAAGTCATTTTCACCATGGCTTTGTGCTAATTAAATTTTACAGCAGTCTTATCGCTCCAGCCACACACACACATTTCTGGTCCTCCCACATTTGCCCGTGCCAGCAGTTATGTCACATAGCCATCAGGGAGAGAAGTAACGAGGGAGATAATTATATGAACTTATGTTGTTTTGGGCGGGAAGAGAGCATTATCATACCTTTACATCTTGGCTCACTCTAAAGGGAGCTGGCAGGTCTCTGGTCAGACCTTTGGTAAGATTGTGAAATGCTAAGTAAACATTTTTCTATCAAGTAGAACATTTCTTTTATTTGTTTTGATTCTGAGAAAACCAGTTCTCTGTTATTGTTTTTCAGACTATAGTCTTAAATGGTTAAAATGTGGACCTTGGCAGAAATACATGCTTTTCTGTTTTCATGTGATACGATTGTTTCTACTCAACTCTTGTAACGTAAAAGAATAAAAGCACAGGCACAATTTCATCAAGGGTAATTTAAAAAAAATAAAGAAAAGGTAAAGTGTGATTGAAAATTGGATTTACCTTCCTTTGGTAATTTATTTAGCAAGCTGTGTCTAGTGCACCATTTTCACACAGAAGTAGAAACAGATATCAAGGCTCCGTCTGCAGTTGATTCCCTGGACCACTTCAGACTGTGCTGATGATCACGTTCCTCCAAACTGCCTCATCTCTGCGTCGCTCTCTCTGGCAGTCATTTCTGCTGCCACTCCAACAGCCGAGTGTCTCTTCACTGAGGCAGAAGCTCTTAGTGCAACAACGGGAAATTGAACGCCGACAGAACGAGGAGGCCAGCCCTTAGGCAGCAAGATCTGTTTGATGCAGGATTCTCTCAGAGAGTGTGGTTTTGGCTTTCCTGATTTGCAGCGATGCCACCCTTTTATGTCCATGTGCTCCCTCGTTCACACATTTGACTGTGTACAGCGGCGTGCACAGACTGGTACTTGTGCATTCATACACACACACTCACTCACATACCCACACTGAGCCTTGAAGGACAGGGCCATGTATGCACTTCTGGCCTCTGGGCTAAAGAGCTTCATTAGTCTGGCACTAGCTTTGATTAGATTCCTCAGGGGTGCAAATTAGCAAAACAAGTTGAAGTGATCCTCTGAAGCAATGCTCTGAGATTTCTGCTGATATCTGAACACTTTATATTACAGTTTTTGCACCATCTAAGTTTTACCTTTAAATCAAAGTAATGTAAAATAATCACATTATTTCCAGCCTTATCTAAAAAGCTTTAAATCATTTAATACACTGCAGAAACAGTCTGTATCCTGTGGGCTGGTGGCGTGTCTGGTCAGTATGGTGACTGAAAGATATCACTAACTGGGAGAATAGACCAGTTCTGCAAACCATTCATGTGGTATTAACAGACCATTGTGATCCGTCTATCAGATTCTTGTTGTATCGTTAAGAACTATAGAATAGGAGATTTAAGGACTTCTGAAACATGCACGAAAGAATCAAGGCAACACTCCAGGCATGCTTTTGATGAGGAAATAACATGATGTGAAGCTCAAAAAAAGTAGATTTTTACCAATAATGCCCCTTTAAAACTCCCACAAAAGATAATCATTTCATAGCGTTTAAGCTCTGAAACTAGATTAAAAAAGGTTTTACTTGAGAAGAAGTTTGTGATGATCCACAGATTTTTCTTAACTGGAGCCAAGGAGTTGTCTCATAGGAACTATAACTGCATTCACATGCTGAAGCAGCTGCAAAAGTGCATCTGAAAATCTGTGAGCGATCAAAAACCCTGGGCATTTGCGATTGCTTTTTTCTGTATCTCAGAACATATAATATTCTAACGTTACTGGTTCAAATCTCTTAAACAGACATTGGTAAGATCATTACTCTTCCCCCATCTCAGTCGAAACTCAGAAAGAGGAAGTTCATGCTTCCTTTAATTGGATATTTTCACTAGGATTGGTGGATTTTATCGGTGTAGTACTCCTGTTTAATTTACAATTAACATAATATAGGAACTAGTTACAGAGAAGTAAAAACTGGGAGATGACTGAAATAAAATTCTGGAGCTCTTCATCCATCCTTCTATTGTCTATACTCAATTGTCCTTGTGGGGTTATGGGGAGTCGATGCATTTTTACAGTACACCCTGGAAAGGTTGTCAGTTTGAGCTTATTCAGCAGGGAGAAATGTTTGACATTTTCACTTTACAAACCACCATCTCTAGTTCAAGGTCCATCCCAAAAAATTCCTTCCTACAAAGGCTGTTTTCTAAGTACATTCCTGTGCAGTCTTGTTTTTTTCCGCCTTGGTTCCTGCTTTGTAAAGCAGCGGGGAGAAACACAATCCCAGACAATTTCTGAAAAGGTTCTTTCTCTGGAAACACATCTTGTGTTTCCAGAGAAAACACATCTGTTCTTAAATGTTTTTAGATTGAATGATTATGTTTTTTTTGTTTATATATATATATACAGTATATATGTGTTTATATATTAGCTGACTTCTTGTTAGTCTGGTTTTATTGTAGTGATTTGTTGATTCTGTAGATCAGGCCGTAATTAGGTTTTGGTGTTGAATTCAGCCTTCAAATAATTGTTTAGCCATAGTTAATTCACTACTTAACAAAGAAGCAATTCCATTTTTCACTTAAGGCCAGATGGATTTTCACACCTAGGAAACAGATTTTGTATTTTTTTCTTTTTTTTTTTGCTCTTGTTGTCTTCATCTTTGAAATTTAAGAGAGTAACATACAGATAAAATCTGAAATAGGGAAAATACCTTTTCACAGCTCTTTTAAAAAAATGAAAAACGCCTCTTTCAATCCACAGTGTTTTGGAATGTTTTTGATGCTTTTACTTTATGTTTAAATGTGTTTCAGTTACGGTAGATGTTACAGATTGTTCAATCTGCTTGTAACAGGTTTGTCTTGTTTTTGTGTACTTACTAATATGTATGTGACATTATTTAGTCAGTGGCACTTGGGTGTGAATGGGTTAATTTATCTCATCTGTCAGGACATTGATGTGTGGAGTTGTAGCTTGTGGATGTGCATGGTGAGACTGTTTTTCATTCAGGTGAGCTGCTGCCTTCTCTGTAATAGCCATACTTGACATTTCTCTCTCCTGCAGCCTGTGGAGACTAGCACATGCTTTCCATTCCAGTTGAACCCATTAAGGCTTTCTCTTCTCTACTGCATCCACTGGTCTGTCCTTTGGCAGGGCCCTTCTGAATGTCAAAACCTACTGCTTAGCATCACAATAAAGCAGGTACTGGACAGAGAAGCAAAGGAAAAGGAACTGGCTGCTGACATGTAAAGGGCATGGGTAGAAAGATTACTTTAGAAAGACTCAAGTTATTGCTTTAGTCCTTTGCAGGCTGGTATTTTCCTCTCTCTACATTTCTGTTTTTGAGATATCATGTGACAGTGATGTAAAGATTTTCTAGGTTTAACAATAGAACTTAATAAAATGGCTTTTATATATTCTGTGAAGCAATTAGGTGTATTTTATATTGACTGGCTGAAGGCTGAAAGAAACCTCTGCAAAGCCATTTTGGGAAATGAAGGGGAACATACAGTATGGAATAACTTTGTTTTATATATATATATATATATATATATATATATATATATATATATATATACTGCATATTTTGAGTGCATAACATGTAAAATATTAAATAACAGTTCAACCCATTTGTACTGTTCAGTTTGAGGTTTAAGAAATTGGTGTTGACATTGAAGAGCTGTAGCATTCAGCTGAGTGATTTCAAACATTTCTGAGTTTAATGTATTTGGCGGCATTGTTTTGAAAAAACTTTTCTGATGCTTTATTATTCTCATCTAACTTCAAATTAATTCTTTTTCATTCAGTGTTCCAAATGAAAGAAAAGTTGTCAAGATTTGCAATATTATTGTCTTTAATTAATCTAATAGGAACCCTATATTAAGAAAAGTAGTTAAAAATGGAAAAAAAAACAATTTCAAAAGTTTTATCAACAAAGTCTAGTGATGCTGCAGGATGCTTTGGGGATTTATAATAGTTCCTTTGAAATTATTTAACAAATGCGAATACATGTAATAGAATCTAAATTATATCCAGTGGATGCTATTGTTTTGCTTCTCACTCCTTTATGTATGAGACTAAACTTGATTTGTGTACACACTTGATTTCTTTTTCTAAATGGGTAAATAATTAGTGTGGCTAGTTTGAATGGTAATTGCAGAGTCAACGGGAAAGGAAAAGGACTATAAATGCACTTTACAGTTAGTTTTGTGTTTCTCAAAGCATGGTGGCACACACACTCATTCTATTAAATAAGCAGGGCCATCTCCAACTAGACCAAATTATTTGTAGCTTTTGCTTTGATATAAATTCACAATTGAACAGCATATTGCTTGTTTCCCTTAATTTTCTGGTAAAAGCAAAACATGTGGAGCAGGGGTGTTGACATACAGTACTGCATTAGCTTTACTCTTTTGTGTGCCTCATTATTCTCACTTTGAGTTCCCCCCTTTCCTTTGTCTGGGACTGCTGCACACGCACAGACAGCTTCTAAATACTGCCACAGCAAAGTCATTAAGATTTTCTGCAATGATACAAATGAAAACATGCACATGTAATCCACTCGCATCTAATTTGGATGCACTGTCAATTTTTCAATGCAATCCCTTCATGTACCACATGATACATGGTTACTCAGGGTTTAAATGTTTATTAATTTTTGGGTAACACTTTATTTGACGGGTTGTGAATAAGACTGTCATGACACCTGTCATGAACATGAGTAAGTCTTCATGAATATTTATGACTGTTGTCATAAAGTGGCATTCGGTAAATCATGACTCTTTTAATACAAAGTTGACATTATTCAAAATGTCTTTGTTATGACAACTTGACATTAACCAAGAAATCATGATCTGACATAAATTAGTTATAAAAATATTGCTGATTAAACTTTAACTTTAATAACATAAAGCTACATAATTTTTAACATTTGTTATGGCATGGTTATGACGATGTCATGACAGTCTTATTCACAACCCGTCAAATAAAATGTTACCCATTTTTGTAACCTCTGCATCTTGAATTACTAATCATAAGTCAAAAGTTAAGGCTTTTATTGCAGTTTAATTTTACATTTTGATTTTACATATAAATTGTGCAAGAGAAACTTTGTTCTCCTTATTCCTGTAGATCATAAAGCTTTGTGATTTAGATCATTTTCCCTGTACACAGATTCTATCTATTCTCTCACAGAGCAAATATAAACTAAAACATTCTGGAATATTAACATTATATTTAAAAGATTACAGTGTAATTATACTCTGACCTTCATCTTTCAAAGATGACTTGATGAAATTGAATAGCATATTTATTTGGTTTGTCAACTACAGAGAAAGAATAAAGGTTAAAAATATAATTTATTAGGACTTGATCTTGCATTCTTATACTTTACATCTCTGATAGCTCATTAATTTTTTTTCTCTTTTAACCAAAATAAATTTGTTGTAATTTGAGAATGAGTTTGAGAATGTTGTCAGATAAGAAAAGCCCAGAAAATGCATGCATTACTGAATTATTATGGACAAGAGGACATATCTACATTACTTGTTCATTTTTAAAGTTTAAGCTATACCGGATATGGCCTCAGGAGAGCTAATCTTTTTTCAAAAGCTGAGATTTGATTTTTGGTGTTTGATTGCAGCCCACCAATAATGTTTCATAAAAAATGTTCCCCCTTTCCTTTTGATTGACAAACTGATGAAAAATCATAATCATTATTATTGATCATCATTATTCCTATGATCATAATCTGATCATAGGAATAATTCAGTTTTACTTTGAGTGCATGTTCCACATACCTGTTCAAGTATAGCTTGTCATGGTCCAGAAAATTTTCGTAGCTAATTTTTGGAATGGCTCTGGGCTCTGAATTTAAGGTAAAATTTCTGTGTTCGCAAAGGCGCTAATCCAGTATGTTTGTATTATTGTTGAGTTATTTTTAAAACTGAGAGAATTGGCTAAATACTACTCTGCTCATTTTTACTACACATTTGAATCAATATTACCCCCTTATTTCTTTCTTACTGCTTACAAGCACACCACTACAGGCTGTACACTGTCTTGACACTGGATTAGAATAATTCTTATAGTTTATGTGCATGTGTTTTAAGTGAAACTATAAAACAAATAACAATACTGCACCCTATCACATGTATGGAGCAGCTACCATCCTTTAAAAAGGACTCTTGCGGTTTTCTCCTATTAGCTGTTGTTTCCACGGTTGCTGACTGGTTGCTGAGCCAGGCTGCTAAGAGTGGTTTTAGTCACTGCTGTCAGGAATTTCAAGCAGCCTCTTTCCTGCTTGCTGGTTGAAGAAGGTTTGTGTGTGTACCCTGTGTTGGCTGCATGGTGCTGGAGGACGAGCAGAGGTCCTCTCTAAAGGCCCGGTTCTGACCTCTCCTTTTTGATGACCTGGTGGGCAGAGGGAGCACAGGTTGAGCATGCTGGGTTTTTATTTACCTTGCCATGTTTAGAACTCCAATGATGTCGGGTTAAGGTAACAGGCAGTGACATGCTGGAAAAGTTCCAAGGGAAAAAGTTCACTGGAAGTCGATATGTTTACATTGCAAAGCCTCAAGATAATAAGTACATTATTAATATACATTTGGAACTATATAATCAGTAGAAATGGTAATGTGTAACGATAATGTTTTGCATATGTCCTGGATGTGCATGTTGAAACCTGGTCCTCTTGTACACCTCCACAACATTTAATTGTAATATGGAGATTTTCCTTTCCTGAAGAAAGAGATTTTTATAGTCCTACGTTTTATTTTCATGTGAAGGTAACAATTTCTCTATTTTTGCACAGATTTTCTGGTTATTTATCCTTGTCTCACTTCATCCCCACTAAGCCCACTTGACAACATTTGACAACATTTAAAATGAAAACATTAACTAAAATGTGAGGATTGGTAAGGATTGGAAGTGGATGGAAAAATGTCATTTTCAGAATTTTGCCAAAAAAATTTTAAAAGTGTGGTGAATATTTATATTCAGTCTTCCTGATTCAGTCGCAGCTCTTGCTTCAACTATGACATATTTCAAGACTGACGTTTTTGTGGAAGAACTTTAGTCAGGATGGATCTGTGAGCATCATTTTTAAAGCTTTGCCACAGATCTAGAGTTGGACTATAATTAGACCATGAATATGCTTTGTAGCCCTGTTTTGTATATAGGGTTATTGTGAACCCCCACCCCGTCTTACAGGATCTTTATGTTTTTAGCTCCATCCAACCTTTCTATTAACTCTGACCAGCTTCCCTGTTGAAAAGAAGCAACCCTACAGCATGATGCTGCCACCAACATGGTTTACCTTTGTGTGTGATGGCCACAGTTAGTTTTCCATCACATTTTGCATGTAGATCAAAAAGTTCAGTTTTGGTCTCATCTAACCAGAGAACTTTCTTCCACATGTTTCCCATGTCTTCTGTTTTGGTTTATTTCTATGTGGAGATATTTAAGCCTTGCTTTAAAGGGGAGTTATATAAAATCAACTTTTTTGAGTTTTATATCATATTGTAATGTTATTCCTTCATCAAAAACATACCTGTAGTGTTGCTTTGGTTCTTTCATACAAGTTTTGAGAAATCCCTTTATCTCTCATGGAAACCATTCAGGGGTGCCTAAACACTTGCTCTCACGGAGTACGTCCTACCTGAATACCCCCCATCATCACACCTGGTGGAACGCTCCTAAGAACATTTGTTAACAGCATCATGGTGTGATTGAATCACTGAAAAATCATTCCACCACTCCAGGCTGTTCTTTAGAGTCTCCCCTATACGCCAATATATAGCTTTCCCCGGTGAAATGCATTTTTAAACATTTTAATGGAAGTTAAAGAGGCTAGGCCATTGACCGGGGATTCCCGGAGAACAAGCCCAGAGACAGGCCCCTGCATGTGGCCTCAATCTGCAGGGGGCCCCGGTCTGTCTCCCCTCCTGGCAGTCAAATTTTTTATTTTGTCCCAGGCTTCTGTGAGTTATAATTTGGGTCTGGATGAATGCACTCTCGTATGTCGGTGACCCAGAAAAAGGGCATTTTCAAACCCTGCCCCTAACCCTTACCCTGCTTACCCTAACCCTATATGTCCTGCGGGCTTCAAGCTATGTCTTCATAAAATTTCAGTAAGGTCTATTAAGCATATATTTTCGATAGCCATGTTCGCCCTGTAATTATAAGGCCTACACCTAAGCATGTTCCAATGCCTGCAACAAAACCTTTTGACAGAGACATCTTACTTTGCTGCTGGCTAAGTAATCTCTTCAATTCCTTCATTTCCTTCACCTCCTTTTGTATGTTTTTCAGCTGGTTGTCCAACTGAAAAACTCTTGGACAACAGTTTTGAATGGCAAACTTATCAAGTTTGAATGAAAACAATTTGGGTTTTCTTTTTCAACTTGTGAAACCAGGAAAAAGTCATATAAACAGAAACATCTTTATATATATTATATATATACAAACAAATAACATGAACATAATTAGGGACGTTAATTACATTACAACTGCAGTAGTAGCTCCTGTCTATTAGTGTTTTCCAATTAGTCAAAAATATTTTTCCATCCTAAATCAAGGTCAAGACCCCTGCCCATGCTGCCACTCCAAGCATTTTTCATGCTGCAGTAAATTGATTTTCATTAGTGCATATAGTGTCTGCAAGGTATAACTTCATTTTAAATTACCCTTTTTTAAGTAATTGTTAAAATGGTGCATAATAATTCAATAGCAATGGGACATTTGTGCATGATAGATGTGATCTCTGAGAAGCGATACTCATGCCACAGATATTTGACATGATTAAAAGTCTGTTGCAATCTGGCATAACTGGAGATTGCATTACATTGTAGTTCTGATTCAGATAACTAAATGGGCAATGTGTGATCATCGCTGACTTAAAGAAGTTAATGTCCATACTTAACTAAAAGACATCGCACAGTAGTTTGACCAGGTTATGAGTTTGTCTTTGCGAAACTTTCAACAGTCAATTCTTTAAAATAATTGTACATTTCTTAGGTGTTTCTAAGCAATCAATCTACATTTTTTTCTTTGCTATGAAGCTAGTAAAAAATGTAGTGTTTACTAGATTCATCCAACACAACCATTAGAACCTTCTTTTAAAACCAATTCAACATGCTCTTTGAAATTTATGTAATAATTACTAAATAAATATGATGACTAGGTAAAATTGTTTATTTTTTTCGCTGCTTGTGCTGACCTTGGAAAAATTTGGTTGATCTGCATTCATTT
This sequence comes from Xiphophorus couchianus, assembly GCF_001444195.1. Classification (NCBI taxonomy): domain Eukaryota; kingdom Metazoa; phylum Chordata; class Actinopteri; order Cyprinodontiformes; family Poeciliidae; genus Xiphophorus; species Xiphophorus couchianus. Next base: position 22,275,077 of record NC_040231.1, on the reverse strand, counting down.
CTAGACTGAATGTACGCTGTTTAAAGGATAGTACGTAAAAAAAAAAAAATCATCTTTCAGGAACACAGACTAAGAGACCTGGTATTTAGAAAATCCTTGGAAGCAAGCTCAGCTTTTCAGCTTTATGTTTTATGTGACACTACTTCTAGAAGCCTTAAGAAAATAACCCGTATTTGTCCTTCCTAAACACACAAGTGTACACCGACACAGCTGCAGTGGTCCCTGGATAAAGTCGGCCTTCGCTGTTCTTATATTACCAGACAAAGCGTAAGACTGGCCCTCTACCTCTGCCTCTGAAGTGTGAGAGGGTTAATGAATGAGACTTACCCACAAAGGACGATTTTAGAGAGACGACACAGACTGCCCTTGGACCATCTGTCAGTCTGTACAGCAAGTTGAATCTGAACTAGACAAAGGAAGGTGTTTGGGCTCCAACAGAGATGAAATGATGTACCAGGGAGCTGAGTGATTATGTGACTCTTCCACATATGAGAGAAAGGCAGAACTAAAAAAAAAAAAAAATCCCATCTTATTTCATAAAACATGCAAAGAGTTGTCTGTGTGTTGAGGCTTGTGAAAAATGGCCACATGAAGTTCCGTAAGAAAGCACTGTTTCTTCCAAAATTAATATACAATAACTCTAGTTGTTTTTTTGTTGGGTTTTTTTGCGGGGGGGGAGGGATGTCATTTTCTATTTAATTACCGTAATGGCTTGCCCTCCAACACATCACTCAGCGGTGGCATATTCTAAAAAATCACCTTACTAGGAAACAGATGACAAAATGTAGCACTTATCTTCCTTTTAATGGGTGATTATGCATCTCAGGTGTTAGAAGGAGAAAATGATGAGCACAAAAATAGATGAGGGATAGTGGAAAATCTTTGATCCTCTGCTTTCTGTGTAGTGGAATCAAAAATGAAACACTTAACGTTATACCACTGTGCTTTTCATGTGCAAATACAACATCACGCATTGACAGGTCATTCTGGCTCTGGAGCTGACTGGTTTGGATCTTACTTATGGAGTCTTTCTTCTCATTTGATGTCACTCATTATGTTTTGTCCCAGTTCCCAAGACTGAAGCATTCGCACGGAGATGAAAGAGGGTAAAGAAGTTGACATCCACTTTAGTAGGCTTAAATGATTCTCTTTGAAGATTTAAACACTAACAAACAATAAATACAAACCAACTAAACTTTGCTCTTTTCTTAGTTTCAGAAATTTTTATAGCTGTACTTCCTGAGAATAAGAGACACATAAAAACACACAAAGTTTTCTTATGTTTTTAGCCTGTATCTGTTTATGTTACAAAATATTACATCCAGTATATTTTCTTGTCCAGTAAGGGAAATGATTTGTGTAATTTTAACCAAAGATCATGCAAATCTAAAAATATTTGATTGTGTTACTTTACATGCAATTCTTTTTGGAGGTGTTTTGTTTTGTGCAAGAGCAATTAAAAAAAGCTGAAAATGCTTAGACATAAGCTTTGCCAAAATTAGACAAGATTGTGAGCAAAATAATCTCTTCTGTATTAAAAATCAAATAAATTCAGATGTAGTGAATTGAGTAGATTTCAACAGCTAGTAAGACACATTCCTTTGTGATTATTCTGCTGGTAGTTTATTTAATAACCTGATGCCTAGATTAAATAAAAAATATAACACAAGATGTCTATCGGCTCACAGTTGCAAAAATGTTACAACCAATATTGTTGCAAGAACAGTGATTACTATTTCTAAAAAGAAAAGGATGAGAAACTGTAATACTAATACCTGACATGTCATGGTTTTTTGCTTGAAATGGGGTATCTATTGACATGGTTAAATGACTGGCTTATTGCTTGGAGAACTCCTAAACAAAGCACTAATTGTACATTGTAAAAGTACATTGTCAGGAAATTGTAGTAATTTTTCTGCACACTGACTTGTACACAAAACAAAACATACAAGTCTTGATACACTACTGGTTTCATTTGGCAGAAATACACTTCCCTCCCCTTAATCTTAACTTCCGAGGATCAAAGGATCAGACGGCCCAAATACCAGAAGATGTAGCTTTCATTCTCTATGTTGTGGCCAAATTGATTCCTAGAGACGGATAACTAAAATCTGACCAGATAAAATGTAAGTCTGCCAACTACTTAATGCCACAAGAGGCAAAGCAAACATATACTTTTTTGTACTGTGTATCAATTGGCTGTTTGAGACAAGTTACAGCCTAGCTCCTTTGAGTCAAACTGTCAAGAGTGTATGGGTCTGCACAGCTTTCCTAATAGTCTTGTGTAGAATAGACTACAATGAAAGTGGGGGGAAGGGTGCCAGAGCTGAGCTCAAAGTGAGGACTAATGGAATAAACAGCGTTGGGAGACAGGTGTCTATTTCTTTCTTCTTTGTCACGCCTTCTCCCTCTGTCGGTTTTGAATGATGAAATTGGCAGTGATTTATGACAAATGTCAGTGACAGGCGCAGCAGACTGCTGCTTTGTCCCTGTCAAAGTCAAGTAGGGCCACGGGTAAGCAGCTTCACTTTTCAATCATTCCCCGTCTACTCATCTACCAATGCCCCAAAATTACTTGTTGGAAAAGCTAAGATCCATGGGACTGAAAGAAACAGACCAGACGAAGGCCAATTTACATTATCAATTGTGTTACATTAGCACACTGTTTTGGTTTGTGAATAAACCTTACAAACTAGTTTTAAATCATGCAAAAAGAAAAATAATTTATATCATTATTTCTCTTAGAATCAAATTGTAATTCTGGTTGTCCAGTGTGTTTTCGTGGGATGTAAGCAACTACAATATTTTATTGCGAGCAAAGAATGTGTATTTAAAATCTACTTTTAGATTCCTTTATCAGAACTTGTTACAATGCAACTTATGCTAATTGATCTTTTTTATTTATATATGAGCAAATGATATCAACCTGAAGTTTATAAACTTTGAAAAGTATTTTTGGCCCATGCCCACTAAATATCTTAGTAAGTGGGGATTTTAGATGTAGAGAGAATCCATTGAACCTCTTCATTGTTTTGTCCTTCACTGGTCTAGTATTTTGAATTAGAATAAATTAGATTTCTTTAAAGATAAATTAAACTCATCAAGCTCTGCTACGTTTTCACTCATTTTACTACTGAAATTTGTCATCATTGTATTCAACACAAGCTGTCCCTTTTGTGCTTTCTTATGCAGTGTTTTTTTTCCTAAATGCTTATTCATTAAAACTTGCTAAAAGCATATTAAAGGTGATAATCATGAAAAGGCAAAAGAAAATATGTGGTAACATTGTAACACAGGCCTTGTAATTATACATTATAATTGTTGTACTTGAGCATAAGAGCAGATGTAACACTTGTGCATGTAAACAACTGCAGCTGAAAAGAATGGTTAGTAAATATGTGTTGAAAATTAAAATGAACAATTTAAATAATAGTGTTGTCGCATTTAAATTTAAGCCAAGAATAAGTCATAGCACTAGCAGATTTGTTTAATATAAGTTTTAATAAAATTTTTGGTGGCAGATAAATGTAATTTCAGATTAGAAACAAGCTTCTTGATTGAAAGAAAATGGGTTTAAATCATAATCTGATGTCAATGGCCTACAAAAATGGTTAGGTGTTTAACCAATCAGGTAAGGATCACATCGTTTGAGCTAACTGATTTCTCTGTTATCTTTTTGAACGTCTTAACCACTCATAAGGTACAAGTGAAAGTATTATTAGACAAAGCATCTTTTCACCATTCTTTGTTGCCAAACAATGACTTCATTCCAAAATTGCACCTGCTGAACAGTACGAGCGTGCCTAATTGTAAAGCATACAATGCGTCAAGTTGAATGAGCACATCTAAATTTTAACCGCCCTGAAAATCAGATTTCACGGATGACCTTTGTTTTTGCTCATGCTAGTGTGTACGCGGAGTCCTTCTGGTCACAAAAACATGCAGCCAGTGATGGATGGCAAATCGGCTGTTGATTATTTGAGGATTTGCAAGAAGGAGCCACCTTTATGCCACCCCTATTTATCTGTCATTTCATAAAATGCCCTTTATAGATTGTGATTTAATATTTTTTTCATCCTTCCTAATTTCTACCCTGGTGTTAATTTATGATGTGGACTTCTTGGTTAATTACACATTTATTCAAAATGTGTTTGCATGACGAGCTGATTTATTAGGTAGAAGAAAACCAGCAAAGGACCACAGGTCTTTTGGTCTTTTTCAGCTGATGCAAAGTTTGCATAGGAATACTAAAAACACTGACACAAACCAGGAAAAAACTGCCAAATGTGTTTTTTCTTCGCTTGTGTATAGATCACTGTGGTTGGATAACCACAGACAGTATGAGCAATGAATATTGCTAATTTGGATTGTATATTTTCTCTGAAGAAAAATAAACTTAACATTTTTTGACATATTAAAACAGTTTTATTTAGTAATTGTAGGAAATTGGGTGGATCCCATTTTTTCATTGATTAATTTCATATACGGTACTTCCAGTTACTCAACTCAGTTTGCCTATACACAACATAAAAACTCTTGACTATCTACCATTGGATTTTGATTTTGTCATAGTTGTGTATTGACTTTGGTAATACCTATTGCAGAGCAATTTATAAAAGTAGTAACATTTAGGATTAAATGGGACTTGCCTTATTTGCAGCACTATATTTGTAGCCAAGAAAACTTTCCTGAGGCTACACATGCCCTTTGTTTTTGTTTGTTATGGTAGTACATTGACATTTTGAGTAATTTTCTAAACTCCACAGCATACAATATACAGTATTTTCCTATTTACATTTGAATTTTAGTAGGTGCAATAGTTTATCATACAGTTAAAACTAGAAATGTACGTACACCTAATAAAAGAGGCACCTTTTTTCTCTCACTGTCTAAAATTAATTCAGACAAACTTATCTTGTTTTAGCTAAAATGATTTCTGAATGCCAAAATAATAGAGTGAGAGGCAGAAATTTACTTACTAATGTCTTCTAAATCAGAAGTTTACATATATTTCCTTAGTTTTTGGTACCATTGCCTTTGAACTCTGACTTGTATCAAACATTCTGGGTTTCCTTCCACAAGTTTCTCACAATAGTTTGCTGGAGTTCTGGTCCATTCAATTCTGACAGAACTAGTGTGTTATATTAAGTCATATTACTTTTTTGGTGCCTCCTGCACCAAAGCGCCAACTTTTCCATCTTAAATGTAATGGTCATTAGTGCCAAAGTGATTATTAAAACATTAATAAATAAATAAATCTCTAAAATACTATTCCCCTCATTGTGGCATAGAAATAGAAATAATGTTGGTAATTCTAACTGACATAAGGCAGACATTTGGTCAAATTTAACTTCAGAGAGTGAGCAAAAAATTGTGTGTATTTATTCAGTGTATGTAAACTTCTGGTTTCAACTCTCTAGATAAACAATATGTAAATAGTTGACTTAGGAGTCTAATTCGGAAATCTCTTGAAAACAAGTCATACTTCACTTCGAGACCCAACATTTAATTCATTTTTAAAATTAATTTTTGTAAGGCAAAAATCAATTTAGAAAAAACAGGACAGAGCTTGAAAAGAGAACAGTTTCCTGCACAACACATAGGATACCTTTTGCTCATGTGGACTATGCACATTTTTTCCATTTGATATTTACTCAGCTCCCAGTAAAGAATGTTATCTAAAAGCAGATTCATTAGGTACTGCCTCCTTTTACTCTCCCGACCCCCATTAGACTTCTTCTCTGTCTTCTAAAATTCTGATTTCCCCAAGGTTGATTATGCACTTTGCTGTACTTTCAGCTAATGCATTGCCTTAGCTGCTTCAAGTTTATTGTTTTTCAACATTTCAATAAGTAAGCACTCTCCATCTAATTGTGACTTATTCTGTATATTCATTGATTTTGTTCTGAAGCATGAGAATATGTCATTGGCATGCAGGTATGCGTTTTCTTTGGTCATTTGATTCACACTTATGTGCATTGATACACATTGGTATTTCAAATAATTACATCATCTGCCGATTGGTTTTCCTTTTAAACTCAGGAAAAGCCATCCATTACAATTTAGAAGGGTTTCAGACAAGAAATAATGGCTGCGGTAGAACTTGCATTTAAATGTACTGATTTTTCAAACATGCGATTTATGTTAATGTTGTGGAAAAAAATAATTTCCAAGCGCTGTTAGATGAAATCACTCAATCAGGTTTATTTGTATATTGTGCACAATATTCAGAGATTGGAAGACAATCAATAATGAAGAAGTTCCAAATGAAAAGCTCTCCCAGGCAGAGTCAACACATAGGTTTTATACCAAGGATAAGGGATCCAAAACATGGGAAACAGTCTGGTTCCTATGAAGCTCTCAACAAAAGAAAATGATGGGTTCTTTTGGCGAGTTCACAAGCATTTAACATAACATGATCAGCAGATGTTAACTTATAATAATTTTCCCACCACAGTTAATATGCACAGACTGAGTAAAACTGAAGGGATAAAAATCTCTCAAAGGGATTCATTAAATACAATCAGAATAATTATGTCAAAAATTAAACATTGTTACATTTGTCAAAGGTGTACCAGGAACTTCTCTTTTATGTTCCAAAAAGAAACAATGTATCGAAGATATTAAAACAAGATTCTCAGTTTTTATACTTAGATTTAACAAACAATAAAAAATACTAAGTTTATTTTGATTTCCAGTAATTTAAGACACAACGGAAAATTACATTGAAAGCATATTCTGTAGATTTTGGACTAAACGACAGAGGAAATCTCCTGATTATTTCCCTGTATCACTCTTTTGATTAAGTGTTGATAATTATAAAGTACATAATTCCCTTGCATATCATTGGTATTACTACGTCTCTGAAAATACTCTACCTTTTTAGATATTGTCGCAAAGGATTCATCGCTACCAAACGTTTAAAATGTCTAAACCACACAATCTAACTTGTATAGTGTTTAATTTTAAAGTATATATTTTGTTCTCGTGGAGCTTTAAAAAAATCATAACAATAAGCAGATGTTTTGTTTTCGACAACTAATGCTTTTAATGCGCTGTTGCTACAACAAAGCAGTAGTAATAGGTTGCCAAGAATAACAATCTTCTTCTGGTTAGAATACGTTGCTTCTGTTTTGTGGCACAAAGGCATGAAATGTGGCAACAAGAGAAAGACATGCATACTACATATGTCAGTACATATCAAGCTTTCATCTATTTGTCTGCCTCTTGACTTGACTAACATTACTATTCAACTTATTCTAGAATGTGCTACTGGAAGTTTAATTATTAGCAGCTTCCAACATGATACAATCAGCTGCAACAAGGCAGTTTGTTTGCAATTCTTGTCAAAGCTCTGACAGGTCAAAATATAACTACTTGTCGCGCTGTTTTGTTTTGCATCTTTTTCAGATGATGATCCGCAACACGTGGGTTCAGTTGGTTGCTTGTTAAAAGGCGATTACTCCTGAGATCAGTGGATTATTTATCATTGGCTACCAACAATGATAAAATTGTTGGCTACACACATAGCCAACAATGTGTGTCAGACCTACAGTATGTGTGCCAGCCTATGTTAGTAAGACAAATGTGAGTTGTACAATCAAACTTACCCTACTGGTACTTGGTATAGAACTGACCAAAGAAAGAAATGTTTGCTCCTGAAAATGTACAGCACTAAGAGTAAATCAAGCATTCTTTTGGGAAATTTGTTTTGCTTTTGATCTTAATATAAAAGATCAAAAGCTCACTATTGTTCCCGAATAGTGAGCTTCAAGAACAACTGAAGCTCATTATTTTGTATCTTCCTGTTGTATACCTTGATGTCATTTAATACACAGCTAAAATAAATTAACTTGTTTGGTTTTCCAATTGAGGAAAATCAAATAGGTTATTTTGTAAGACCAGTTCAGAAGTGGCTCTATCACCAAACCGAGTCTAGCAGTGGAGCATTTTTGGTTTCGTGACATCCAGCATCTCTGTATGACACTCCAGCTGCAATATGGCACACAAGCTGCCCTGAAGATGATGGTGAGGGGAGCTAAAAAGATCATTGAAATGTTCCTATTGAAATGCTTACCCCATTAAGCTTTCGATTTCAAACAGCAGTAAGAAATGAACACTAAGTACTATGAGAAGCTCCTTGCACTCATAACCCCATAAACCTTTCAATGAACTTTTTACAGGCAAGCAGAACCAGAAGATTAATAACAATGACTAGACTGCTACACATCTTTCTGTTTTTCCGACGGCAATCGCAATAAGAATATGTTTGTTTAACTCAAACATTTTTGACCTTTGTGTTCTGCTGTAATCTTTGCCAGTGGTGGGAGGAAAAAAAGCTGCTCTAGCCTGAAATACAAGAAACCTGAGGGGTGATTCTCAAATTAGTCTGCTGCTTTACTTAGTAACACAGTCAGTCTGTCATCACTTAATCATCTGTTTATACAATATCTATGTGGCCTTAATTTATGCTTTCATTGGATGTGTTTATTTCTCTCCAAGTTTCCTTTGTAACAGGGTGCCTTCTTTATTCTTAAATAAACAAGTCACCGTTGAGTTGAAACATCAATCAAGAAAACCCAACCGGAGCATATTTGTGATATTTTGCAGGATATTTCATCATTTACCTACCTGTATATGAAACGCAATCAAAGGCTTATGTGATGTACCTTTCTGTTTTGTTTTGAAGGGTGAAATCATTCACACAGAACATTGCTCCAAAATGACTAGGGAACACTGCATGATGGAAAAGGATGAATAAAGCTGTAGTTATGGGAATTGCTGTCACACTGCTCAGGTTATCAATTCATCTAAATTCTTAACACACACACACATTGCTTCTAGTTTTTTCCCACCTTTGCAAACTGATGCAACAGCAAGCACATTTCTTCCACTGTGTTGAAATGATTGGGTTCCCAAGTGTGTTTTTAGTTCTTTTGAACTCCGTTAGATCAGTAAGTATTAACATATTTAATGGTTTGTGTATACGTTTTAAAATATCTCTGAGGTGTTTCTGGAGGACTAAAGAATGAAGTAACCTATGAATGCTATAGAGTCATTTAGCCAGAATAGAAAAGAGAGGACTGACCCAACTTTTCAAACTTAAATTATATTAAAAAGTTACAATAAATACAATTTAAATTTTATGTTTCTGTTCTGTTTTCTTTTAAGTAAAAGTTGCATAACGTTTTTTCTCATTGGCTGTTTTAGCTCAGTCATGTCCTAAGATGTTGCTTCAGTATTCTTCCACACCTTTGGACGTGCACCAGTGCCACCTGTGGGGATACTACATGATAGTGCCACCCTCATAGTTCACATTTGGAATGGTTTGAATGGTTCCCAGTTTTTGTAGACAGGATAAATGGGCACTTTTATGTCAGACCACATGACATGGTTCCAAAAATTAGGGTGTCTGCCACTGTATGTGTTTATAAACTATAGTCAACCCTTTTTTCATGTTGAGTAAGTCCTTCTTCGCTCCTGTCTGACTTCAGACACTGTTGCACATGGGCTTTTGCTTCTGTCCTGAAGTTCATATGTACATTTTGCACCATATCATGTTTATTTTCACACAGAATCCATCTGCTGAATGATATGATGATGATGACTGAATGTTACCATAGCGGATTTCACTATCTACTTGTGTGACATCCAGACATGGATGTCCACAATTCTCTTTCTAAAATTTTGGCTTATTTCTATTTGTCCATGCTGTCACACAAGGACACAATTTTGCTGATGTGTCGCTTTAAATCTTGGATTTATAAACAACAAAAACGTTTTATAGGCATGGTATTTTTTTTTTCTGTCTAAATCATGAGATTCTAAGTATAAAATGTTTTTTCTTTATTAATCTATTACAAAATATTTCTATTTGCCAGTTTTCAAACAGAAATATTTTGGTAATGTTAACTGGTCTAATACTGAAAAAAAACCTTATTTGACAGAGATTAAAAAAATCTTGACTTTGGTTTGAACTCATATGAATGAGTTGCATTTTATTTTGCTTGATCCAATCTTGTGTCCTTTTGATATATAACTTGCTATCAGAACATCTTGGTATGATGTCTACATAGCTGACTTGGAGTGGACTTTTACCTATTTTTATGTCTACGGAGGGAGACATTGTCAGCTAAAAAAAAAGAAACTCTTAGTTTCCCTGTCATGTTTGACTAGTGCCTGTATGTGATCAAAAGAATACTGACAGCAAAATGAGAAGACACAAATAGTTCACACAGGCAGAAACATGTAAAAACATTATGATCAGAAAAAGAAGAGACTTTTTTTCCCTTAAGGCTCTGGATGTAATGAGAAAATAGTAATAAAGACATAGAAGAAATAAGTTTAGCAAAGTTAGTTGTAAAGCAAAAAACTGGACAACCAGAAAGACAAATACATTTTCAAGTATTTCATGGGCTGGGAATAAACCCATTATTAACTCTCCGTATACTGAACGCATTCTCTTTCCTGTATGGCTATTGATTCAAAGTGTGTGTTGGTCCGTGTGTGTATCCCTGTGGGATGTAGCTAATCGTCTAACAGTGGTGTGGGCCAGAGTTTGCTCTTGTTGGTGTGCCAGCCTATGTTCATTAAACAGTTGGCACAGAGCTTGCTGTCCAGACAAAGAGCTACCACTGTGTGTGTGGATGAATGTGTGTTTGGTGTAAAATACCAAGGAAGTGAAATTACTGTTCTCCACAAATGATTATTTATCAAATCAAATAATAGACGTTTCTGTAAATGGCAGTAAATTGTTTCATTAGCAGATATTTTGAAATGGCCTAGCTTTCGAGAACCTTGTGAAAGTCTGACCTGTGCTTTATTGGCATAACTATGGTCAAGTGTAAGGACCTTTTGTTAAGGCATTTTCAACAGAGCTCTGCTATGTCCTCCTGTTGTACAGCTGAATTGATTTAAAAGTAAAAATAGTCCCCACTGGTTTAGATGATGTTGATATAGCCACACTGAAAAACTGGTCAGACCACGAAGAATCCTATGATACTTATAGATTTTTATTTATGTTGTTAAAATCAGGGAATCTTGCAAGATTTTGAGTTTGTCGTTCTGATAAATTCAATAAGTTTTTATAATAACTTTATTTCCAAAATAATAATAAAAGGTACTAATATGCTAATATGCAGCCAATTTTTTTATTTTTTTATTTTTTGAAAAATACAAGAATAATTTGAGAGGATGATACTAACTTCACTGTGAGAAAAACATGATTTACGTAACTAAAATCTATTGTTGATTGTAGCTTAATATAGCACTTTTGCATTTCAAAGTTTTTACATTTGTTTTGTTTTTGTGACTTGCTTACCTAGTATATTTACCTTCTTTTATACACAAAGTCTCCCATTCACACATGCACCCACACAGAGTTTTCCTTCGTCCTGCTCCTATTCCCATCTTGACAGAGTTGACAGTTGAAACCACCCCCTAACTGGTTGCCCGTCAACCACCATTTTACCTCTGTCATTCAAATGTCTTCACCTGACTCTGTCTGTATCAGCCCATCTCAAATGATTACCTTAAGGTCAGAGCTGTTCCATCTCAATCATATGTCAATGAAAAAACTTGATTTACAATGACTGAAAAGAAATGGAAACAAAATTTTCGATATTTTGTGAGTAGTTTTCCTCTCTGACAAATCTAAAGAGATTTTTTTGTATTAAAATGAAAAATAACATGCTCTCCTTCAAGAGATTACATTGAGCATTGTTTGTTTTGTAAACACAAAATGCTGAGACTTGTAATTAAAAAATGTCATATTTATCAGTTAAAGCAAGGCAAATTATCCATTTCCTGCAATTAAAATATTATAGTCAACAGTTTCAGAAAAAGATGAGTTAGCAACATTGCCCATGTGTATTGCCCATATTTATGATTCTGTAAATTCATGATTGTTTGAGTATCCCTGTGATGGTCTGGTAACCTGTCCAGGGTTTATCCTTCCTTTTGCCCAATGACCACTGGAGATGAGCACCAGCTCCTCTGCAACCCTGCTTGAATAAGTGGGTATAGATAATGAATGAATGAATGGAAGGGTAAGATGAACTCTAAATGCACCTCCAATGATAACCATGTTTATCACAAGTTCCAGCAAATCCCTGGTTCAGCTGTTGGTGCGCCAAACCGATGTTATCATATTGATATGTGAAGCATTCCAGTTCTGTCCAGAAATAAAATACTGTCTTAATCGCTTGGGGGAAAAAAAGTAAAATAAATCATTTAAGAAAAACAAAAAATTAAAAAAGTGTCTTCATATCCAATTGTGCAAATGAAGCGTTTTGTCAAACCCCTTTTAAACAAAGGCCAAAAAGAGGAAAAAGGGAATGAAGGAAAGCAAGAGTGATGAATAAGAGATGACAGGAAGGAAGACGGGAGAGGGAGAATAATGTTACAAGGCCAATCACGCCTCAGTAGTTCTACTAATCATGCAAACAAGGTCACTGTCTTGCAGAGCCAAACTGGCAGGCTATAGGCATGTGAGGCATTGCTCTCTCTTACTCTCCTCCTTCTTGTCTCCCTGTTGCAGCATCTTTCTCCTTCTGTTTTGGTTTCACGGTTTATCAGTTGAAGATACAGACAGCTGGCCACACATACATGTAGGTCTACCAGAACAAAAAACTTGTCAGTGATTGCATAGTGCATTAAATAAACAACAGATGTTTATTTAATGCAAGGTAGTTAAATCACCTTGCAATGGCAAGAAGAAAGTATTTTAAAATATTGAGGCTTTTTAGAAATTGGTCAATCAAATACATTAGAAATATACATGTCACTTTAGAAATACTCTTGTTACTGACTTTTTATCAGCATATACATCAAGAAGCAACTGTGAAACACCTTTATTGATAGTAATCAATTCATTATTGTACCTTGTTCACATCTCTGGCCTGGGGTGGTTGAATTAGAATCTCATTTTATTACTGCTTAACAGCTGCTTTCATTCTAGTCAGCGAGAGTGCCTGCAAACTGAATGAGGATTTGCATATTGTTCATTACACACAGCACAAATGCATGCTTTGCTTGACACCCTGATGACAAATGATATAAAACACCAGCAGTTCCATTTTCTCAAATGTCCTTGTAATTGTCAGATACTCTCTTTCTCTTACACACGCACGCAGAGATGGTTCTCTTGACAGAGAACTTTATGTTTTTCTGCTGATCTTAATTGGCCACATTGTAAAGGGAGGACAACACTGCAGATTTAAATTTTTTGCAGTAGTTTCTAGAAATGGAGAAAAAAAAAAAGATTTTGTAGATGTAAAAATGACCTTTTCGGTCTCTGGGCATATTCACAAAGACAATTCATCTTATATTTGCATGTGAGAATGTAGTTCACTGCAGATTGTTTGGACATTATGCATTTACAAGAAACTGTAAAGCTGATGAATTGAGTTATTTCGCTGTGTTATTACCCTCTTTTTCTTCCCTCACAAATAGCTTTTTACCCCAGCAAGGTTTTATTTGTGTTTTATCCTCACTCATTATTTTTGCAACAGAGTTGAGATTTTTAATATCAGTTAGCTCCTTTATAGTACTATATTTCTAAAACCGTTAAGGCACACGTTTACCTTTGTGCCATGTGTTGAGGCATTAAAGTCGCAAGTCTTGGATTTCTCACGGAGGATTAGGGTCAGCCTAGGTACTGACATGACCAACACCCTGATGACAAACTGAAGAAATGTGATGAATCATCCATCACACACAACCACTCACAGCATGACCAATATTGTCCCAGTGCCCCGAAGCTGCAGCTTCGTATGTGTTTATAGGTCTAAATGCTGTTGACAGGTGAAAATAAATTCCACTCTTCTCTTTCTGCTCCTTGTGACTCTTCAGGCTCTGTGGTTTTCTTTTCTCCTTCCTTTTCTTACCCATCCGTTTCCGTCATTCATATAACCCTCAGGCTCCTTACAAAGTCTGGAAAAGTCAGGAATTCTTTTCAGTATTCTCCAGTATATAGAAAAATGTTTGTATTTCACAACTTCTATCACCTGAAAGTTGGATCTCCTGTCTTCTTTGTTTATTCTCTTTGTTTCTTTTTTCATGGTGAAATTCAAAATTCATGGTGAACTGTTGAATTTTATACTTTAAAATAAAAAGTATGGGATTTTCACATGAAATAGGTGTAGGAACCTATTTCCATTTTACCCTTTTGGCTCTTCGTCATATCCTGCTGTCTCCTTCTCTCTCAAGATAATGTTAATTCCTTTTTACGCACTTTTATTTAGTTCTGCTTAAACTCACGATTAATTACTACTTTAAATTGAACTTGGACGTTTATATCCCAGTCGATACAGTTATGGTTTGACAAACAATGAAAACCTCACCATCTATCCTTTAAGTTTATCCAAATACCAAAGCCTATGCACCAGATGGCATTTTGCCCATTTGCTGCCAAAACACCTTCTGCATGACAGATAAGGGGTGAGGGAAAGAGGGGGAGAGGGAGTAGTAACAAGGGAGATGCTGTCAAGATTCGTCACAGTCTTCCAGTATAAAATGCCACCAGCATTTTGAGAAGGAGCCACAGAGGAGGAGACATTAGCATGATGTGTGTCTGTGTACAATCGTCTGTGTCCTGGGGCCATTTTACGACAGCAAACCTGCATGTGTACATCTGTTTCAAACATCAGTTCAACAAGTCATGTAATCTGGGCATAATGAAACGGAGATAGAGTGTAATAGATTAATGAGCTTTAGCTATGTACTACGAACTGGGTGTCATTCTTCTGTTGCTAAGTAAACATTGGCTTAGACGTATACAGGCATACATAAAATAATGCATGTTTGTTCTTTACTTTGTCCAATCAAATCAGAAAATCTGCATCTGTCTGTGTATAAGATGAAAAAAAAATATTACTCCTTTCCAAATGCCCTTTCCCTTTCTTCCGGCTTCCTTTTCTTTTCTCTATGCCATCTTTTATTCACAGCAGTGAGCGTGTGCATGCTGACTGGAAAACATGATCTCCACAAAGACTATTTCTCTCGCTTTTTTTTCCTAATCCACCCACCTAAGGCAATGAACCATTAGCAGCCACCAACCGGTGCCACACAGCAGCCTGCTTCAGAAGGTCTCTGGCTTGATTGCTCTGGTTTTGTTCCAGGTCTACCTGTTTACAAGGCTGCGTCTATTGGCAGGAACTGCATGCCTCACCCGAGTGGTGTGTGTAGACTGTGATGAGAACAACCCAGCTTTGTTTCTAAATAGGTGTTTGTAACAAATGTTAATAAAGACTGGAAAAGAGCTGGCTTGTAAAAAAAGAAGGATCAAATTTCATAACTGCTATACAATTTTGAAAAGTGTGGAATTTAGCGCTTACCTAAATGTATGGAAAAGAAAAATCTTAATCAGGAAAAAAATGTTGAATTGCCAGACCATTTTATATGTTTTATCTCTTAAAAGATTTCTTGACAACACATGTCTTATATTTTACATTTCAGTCTACATTTCTTTAATTTGATCTGCAATATCACAAACTAGGTGGTAACCAACTCTTTAAACATTTTGTGTGTAAAACTATTTGGCTTCATCTTTGTTTAAAGCATCTACATTTAATAAGAAATAAAAAATAAATAAAACCTAATTAATTCTAAAATTGTCCAGAAGCCAGTGTTAACACAATGTTAAATGAGTGCAGCAGAGAAAACTACATAAACAACATGGAGCAAGGCAGATGTTTTGGACTCAAGTGTCCAAAATGTCATAAAAACTAACTGAAAGAATTTGTACAAATACATAATTCTTTCCCTACATCACAATGTTTCAACCTCCACTGTGAGCAATAGCGTCTAAGCCACAACAAATACATATTCAGTTTTGGCATTGAGGACAATGAAAGTTCTTCCAACAGGCAAATACATATTAGCAGCATGTAGAATTTGCATTCAGGGCAGCTAAAATATAATATCCAGAAATATTGGATTGAGGTAATTCTTGGAAATTGTGATGATGATTGTCATTCAATAAACTGTGCAGCTCAAGTAGAAACCCTGATAACATCCATGATTACCTATTTTGAAGAAGTTAAAAGTTTGCTAGATCTTTCCGATGCAGAAATGCATCTATTGATTCAGTTATTTCCCTCCCAGTTTCCCACTAATTCAAGCAATTAAAATAGAAATAGTTGCATCTCAATCATGAGGTCTATGCACATTGATCTCACTTCATGAAACACCGTCAGTGTGTGTATGTGTGCGTTTGTTTGTGAAGACACAGGTTGGCTTTCAATTCATTAGCAATGTTTATCTAAAAAAAAGAAAAATACTTTACAAGGGAATTTTACATGTGACTAAGTCTGGGAAAGATGATTATCAGGCACACAAATGGCTCTGTTCCTCCTCTGCTTTAAGAATCTCTGTGAGTCAATGCAAACACTGAAGAAGCTGAATTATTTATTTGCGTGCCAGGTCAGCAGGACTTTTTCGTAATCCAGCTTGTTAATGCATTTATTATTCTATATCTCTATATTCCTTATCTCTTCCTCAGAATCAAAGCTTTGAATAGGTTGCAACCCTTGGCTGTTACCCCTGCCAGCCATTTACAGTTTTAACATATTCTATTGTCCTCCACTGCAACAGCCTCTATGGTCTGTCGAGACATAAATTATATCTGAGGGGAGCGTGGATATCTGCCGGCCCTGCGGGAGCTTTCAGAAGTGATAAGATGGATGTCACATGCATCGTAAGAAGCTAGACCTGCAAAGATGCTTTTGTGCAAAACTATCACGGCTGAAACAGGCATCATTCAATTATTATCCATAGATAGGAATGTTTTTCTCTGCACAACGACACCAACCTTGTGCTGGCTCCTTCACCTTGAGGTCATTGCTGCAGCTTGAAAGACAGTTCTTGGTTGTTTGCTAACAACTCGCTGGAAAATGGACTTACACAGCTTAAATGCTGCTCCTCCTGCAAAGTGTACGGATTCATCTTTGCAGCTATATTGATTAAAATCAATAAGGTCCAATTTCATCAACAGCTCTGTCCTTGGCTTACTGCTGTCTCTCTTGCAGATGACTAGGATGTGTGATCAAGTGCTTCTTTCTTCTCTATCTTATTGAGGTGAATGGGTTAACTTGTCGCTCTTAGCTAAGACATTTACACCGCATCATTAGTTTACTGCACCGATTAAAGATTTTGCTGAGTGAAAACAAAAGTGTACAGGATTCAAAGAAATATTTTGCTGCTCAGACTCATGAAAAGCTTTTTTTTATACATACTTGTTTCTTCTGAAAATGTATGATTATATGTCTTACACAGAGCCATGTAGATCACTGATGCATGTATTTTTAATTGCCAGCCCATTCTTGGGAGTTGGAGGAGGAGGAGGCCCCTGGACGGAGGCAGTGTTAAACTCAGCCATGCTGCCCTGTCACTTAATTTGTTTCATCTGAGCCTGCCTCCCTGGCTCTCTCGCTTGCTTGCTGTCTCTCTGTTTCTCCCCCTCTCTGTTAGTCTGAGTGGTGCTAGCTGACCTTCACTGTGACACAGCCATGACTCTAATTGCATTGATATGTCAGCGAGCTCCAACGGTTGCAGGAGAGCATAGCGATATTAGCCCAAAGCACTGTGGCAGTGCCATGTGAGTTTTCTTTCTTTTCTCTGATGACTCACAGAATCAAGCCACTGAGAACAAATAGACAGACCAATGCTCGCACTCACATAACACTTGGGGATTGATTCTCAACATGATGCCAGGGCAGCACCAAACTTTGTGGGTGAGAGGCAGAGAAAGCCTTTGGAGCCCCTCAGCCATACAATGAATTTTAGAAAAACTCAAAGAGCTTGGGATGTGACCAATGCGTTTCTGATTGGTTGTTTAGAAGCATGAATCCTTTTTTTCCCTTCTAATTTGAAAATCAAGAAGATCATAATTTGTCCACACTAATTTACTTATGTTTTGAATTGACACAATTATGTATGTGGTGGCTTTTAGTTTGAGGCAGCTGCAGAAAGGGGTTGCTTTCCGCACAGAACACAGCAACAACATCAAATTAAATTTGTCAGCTTGTGGATGCTCTCTGTTCTCTCATAATGTGCGCAGTGTTTCCTCCCTTCTTGTACCCTTCCCACTGTATGGATCTGCATTTGTTTTTAACATGTCTCAAACTGTTGAATGGAAAGTAGCAGCCCATCCAAAGATCTGCCAGATTTATGATAATGTTATTTATTTAGTGTCATCGTCGCTCTATTTTGCTCAATTCTTTTCTGATGCTCTGCCTTTTTCTTAGTTTTGACTCTGATATGGTTTGATTTGATCGCATTTTTTTCCACCGCCAACTGTTGGGTGGGTGTATGCATATCCTGCTGCCTACAGGCTTCTGCATGTGTGTGTCATGTTTATTCATCAAAGATGAAATCTGAGATGAAGTGGAAGCATAAAATTAGCATATTGTACATGTTAGTCTGTGGATTAAAAGCCTTTTTTGTGCTCTGTAAAACAATGTCTAGATGGCGTCTTCATAGATGTCTCCATTGTTCATTTATATTTAAATTTTCACGACTACACAGTAAAGTCTGCACACAAAATGCAATAGGGCCTCAACTCTTGAAGCAGTCACAATATACAAACATGAAGGCAACTGACAATGCGTGAAGGGACATTATTATGCTTTATTTATCAGTTTTGTCATTTCTTCATTGTTTATTTCACAAAAGGGTTTAGATCACTTCGTAGGCCATTTTGTTCAGTAATAAATGCACCATATTGGGCAAGGTTTTGGAGAAGTGTTCATATGATTTCAAGTCATATACTTTTTCAGTACAAAAACATTTATGAACCTAATAAAAATGGCAAACAATGTAAAAATAAGAATTTCATACACAAAAGTTTAGGGCTGTTGTAAAAGAATATTTTAGTAATTGAGTACTCTCTAGAATATTTTTACGATTAATCAAGGAATCTCCCTCTCTCTCTCGCCATTCCTACCGTTTGCTCCAAAACCGTGCCGACGCAGTTCCTTTGCTGTCGTACTCCAACCATCGTGCCACAAAATTCAACAATCCTTATTTCTCCCCAAACCATCATAAAGTGCCGCACAATTCAACACCATGCTGCTAGCACTTCACAACAACTCATAGGTGGAGGTAAGACCGCTGCCCACCACAAATAATGATTTGGGCGGAACACGGTGCGCTACATAATAAAACATTATTTAACGAAGCTTCAAGGCACATAAATGTTCCTCGAGGAATTTTAATAATCGAGGTACTCGAATAATTCAAGGAATCGTTTCAGCCCTACAAATGTTTTAATCTGAAAGAGTCTCAGCTGTCATACCACTACAGGTCTATGTAAAAAGAAAAAGTGTTTTTATTTCACTCATTTAGGTCAATATTTGAAACTGACATTGATTGCATACAGATTACTATCTATAATTGACTTGTTTTTGTAAATTTAGGTGATTATCTTACAGCTAATGAAATTTAAATTCTCGAGTATTGCATAAGACCAACAAAAATAATTTGATATACAGAAATGTTATGTCCTAAACAATCATGCTAATTTGACAGTGAGCAACTAAAAGTTATTCCTAAAGGATCTCGCTAAGAGTTTTGTATCCAAGGCTCCAAGCATGTTCATGAAAAGTTGAGTGGAAGGACAAACTTTGATGCAGAGTGGTGCACAGGAAACAATAGCCTCAAAGGACGAGTGGAGGGACATGGATGCACGATGATTGAGGTCAGAAATGAAGTTTCTGCAGTCAGTAATGATATAGGGAGCCATGTAATTTTTGGTCATAAAAATAATTACATCTTTATTAATTAATGCGAAAAAAACTGTCAAAATTATCCAAGCATCCAAATTATTGTACACCCAGTGGACTTTTGTTAAAAGTTTACATTTTGACATAGTGATCTTTTTCTTTACACTAATGTATGGCACTTTTTGATCTGGTGAATACTATGCTGCCATTGGCAGTCCGTCTCAAGTAATAGTACTGTATTTAGATTATTTTTTTTATTTTTTTATTTTTTGATCACTAGTCCCATTTTGCTTTTCGAATGAAATGGAGAACTTTTCACATCTGCGCTGGTGGTCTGTAGTTCTGTACGAAGAGTTGGGTTGAAGGACAGCTGAAGAATGAGTAGCAGCAAAAAGAAAAAAGTCTGATTTTCAGACAAGACAAAAGAAAGGGGAAGTGAATGATACAAAGGAGGCAGAAGGAAGTGCATGTTGTGTTTTTTTTTTGTGGGTTTTTTTGAAAGAGCAAAACCTGTGTTGATGGAGACAGGCTGGTTACCAGATGGGTTTTGTCAGAGAGAGAAAAGGGAACACAGAGAGGAAAATGCTTAAGAGATGGTGGCTGATGTGGCTGTCTGTAATACGATATGGCAGATGCGATTTATTTTTAGGACACAAGGCCCCAGAACGATAGGTTTTATAGGGTTTTGAGTGGGTTGATCTTTTTAAATATTCAACTTCAATGAAATATGGAGCATGACTCCAGGCTGTTTGGAATTCATAAGTCTGTTTGGCAGGACTGGCCCCGCATATTGAGAGCTGTCAGAGTCGGCCCGAGTGTTAAACACAACCCCTCAGCTGGCAGTGCAAACAATGGCAGTGAAAAAAAACTCACAGAGAATAAAAGAAACAAACAATAAAACACTTCAATTGGAGGTAGAAGTATTGAATCAGCAGTTACTGTAAAGACTGAGGATAATCGGCACATGTTGCCTGTAGAGGTTTGAAAATAATGCCACCTAGATGAGGGAGCAGGACTAAATGTTCTTCATTTTGTTTTTAAGTTAAGCTAGACATGAAACTATTAGATGTCTATATCAAAGTCTTCACGAAACATTATGAAGTTTAATAGATGTACAGGTTAAACATTAAGAAGCAAAGAGTTAAAAAGAACTTAAGTGTTATTAGGGCTTCATTTTAATCATATTAGCTTTACACTGTGGAGAAACATATTATTCCAAGAGTGAGCTGAACAATGTGCAGGAAAGGTTATTTAAAAGTTATATATATTCTTAAGTGAATTCCCTGAAAACTTCTTCCATCAACATATGGTTGCTTACTTTGTTTATGACCATCTGCAATAGAAGTGTGCCACCGAACAGGAATGAATAATATGAACTTAAAATATCTACTGGCATTTATTTCGATGAGGATGTAAGTGAGAATGAAACATAAAGATGAAAAGCCTTTTTGGATGTAAGCATATCCCTTACATAGAGTCAGAGCCTATTAAAAAACCAATAAGCACAACAATCTGTTTGAGAAGGGCATGATGAAGTGGAGCTTATTCTTCTCTCTGAATATTTTTCCCCCTACTTCAGAATATGAAGCTGCAACCAAAATGTTCAGAAATAAAGGAAAAGTACTAATTTAAAGATTTTTAGTGTTTGCGCATAATAGGCTAATTTCTATCTCGTAACCAATTATTGGTGCATGTTTATTTGGATGCATTTTATGTCCTAAACTATTGTTGACCATATTCAAAATGTTGTTGCTCATTATAAAAAACATTTCTAAAACTGTCTTAAGAATTCAGATTTTTTCCCCCCCAAAATTAACAGTGTTCCCTGCCATTTCAGTGAGTCTCTGCGCATAATGAGCCATAGTCCTCCGGACATGCTTTTCATAAACCTTTCAGTGAACAAGTTTATTATTTCTTGGAGCTGACTGATTGAAAGCTAACAGAGAAATGTGTGCTTCTGTCTTTCTGAGTTGCGAATGAGTTGCAGCTTTGAGGCTGGAGGCATGTGAAGGATCAATATTTTTCTCACCGTTTGTGTGACAGGTGTACACTGCGAGAGAAAAGCGGCTGATAGAAATCCTTAGTTAGTGTGAACTCACCGAGGGGAAATACATATGCATTAGGTTACGACTGCTGGGGATATTTACCAGCAGTAACCACACAAACAACAACAACAGGTAGCGGAGCCTGAAACCAAGACATGTTTAATTCATGCCAGTTGCAGCAGAGTGCACTTGCTCTAAACCTGTATCTGTGAAACAGTTGGTGCTTATTGGGAGTAGACCACATTGGTGTGATTGTGTGTGTGTCTGCTTCAATGCAGTGATGTGTGTCTGTCAGGCTGTCTTGCTATGTTTGCGTCTGATGTCTGCTTTTCTGTGTGTGTGCGGCAAACAAACAGAGAAGAGAGACCCCAGGAAATGATGATGTCCCTGTATAAAGAAACATTCTCAGTCCATTACCCTGCATGTAGAAATAATTAGTTTAAAGCGAGAGTAAGAGCCTAGGTTGCAGGAACCATCTGCCAGGTGTCTTTCCACTTTGTAAAGCAGGCAAAGTAATTTGTGCTCCTTGAAGAATTGTACCTCTTTTTTACACCAGTGAATGCAAAGTTCATATTTGCAGGTTTGCTGACCATGACTTTCTGTTAATCTTGCAACTCGCAGTGACATGTAGCTCTCTTGAGATTAATTTAAAAGTCCTTATTTCTCAAAGATTATTCATCCCTCAAGCCATAGTGCAATGCTAGGATAATGTTTTTCTCTTTATTCAAAACGTAACAATTATTACATAATATATTTACTCTTTTTTATCTAGTTCTGGCTGTTCATTATGTTGCTGTGATTTTACTTGTATTGATCCATTTCTGCCATCAGAACATGGAAACTACTTTTATCATGTTTTCTCATATCTTTAGCTGCTGATGGTCTAAAGATTGATCTTCAGCTACATGAAACAAAAGTTTTTCTTCTGCTTTGGCTTTGCTGTTTTCTGTCCTCTGCTGAGTGTCTTCGGCAGTGTGATCCAATGTGTACATGGTAGAAGTACTAGTAGCAGGAATGCAGGCTTGCTTTGAAAGCAGCATTGGGTCCACCAGGGCGTGTTAATGCAATGTCATGCTTGGCTGCAGTGTACACAGGTTTAGGTTCAAACTTTCAGCCAAAGGACTTGAGCTCGGGCTTTTCATATCCAACAGATTTGCCTTGTTGGATTTAAGCAGTCAATTATTCTAACAACACTAGTAATGCCTTGTTCTTTTAACGTTGATGAACAAATCAGACACTGCATTATAGCCACAGTTAAATTATTACCCGCCTTGTTGCAGCACAATGTCCTGTCAGGAAAACCTGACACGTTTTTAGAAGAGTGGTCCTATTTCCAACACAGCAGCAGCAACACTTCACTGTAACAGCAGCTGGGGCCGAAGAGGGCTGTGCTGAAACTTCTTAGAGGTGACTCAAAGAAGATGTCAGAGTCTGAGATGTTTATCCTGCCTCCAAACACCCCAGATACCAATGTTACGGGGCTTGATGTCATCTGCGGGAAGGAAACCTAATCCACAAAGACCCCACCTCAAACCCCACAGGGCCCAAACCACCATTTAAAAATGAAAGCCCCCAGATGTCCTCTTTGCATGTACTGACTGACTGGAGCTGTTTTTATAGCGCAAATAATAAAAAAGAAATCGTTTAATTTTGAGCCAGTGGTCCAAATGTTATGCCTCCGTATATACACACCTAAATCCACAGTTTCTCAGATAACGCAGTTAAACAAATATGACATATTGAAGATGTCTTCTGTTTTGTCTGTACACTTCTGTGTGCAAAGGTCTTTGTCATATCCATTAAGAAAATTCTTACCAGGCTGTAGTCACAGGGTGACCTATAAATGTCAAGCAACCACTGGCCGTTCTCTCTTCTGAGCCACTTACACAGACTCCACTCATGGTGGTCACAGATCACTGATGTATCGCTCAACATTTTGTGGTTTTACGTTGAACTCTCAGTGATCATTTAGTGTTAT
Organism: Xiphophorus couchianus; assembly: GCF_001444195.1. Classification (NCBI taxonomy): domain Eukaryota; kingdom Metazoa; phylum Chordata; class Actinopteri; order Cyprinodontiformes; family Poeciliidae; genus Xiphophorus; species Xiphophorus couchianus. The sequence continues at coordinate 22,251,333 of NC_040231.1, read as the reverse complement.
ATTTACAGAGAACTCTCCCAGACTGTATAAACGGAGTTAGTCTTTCCTTGAATGTCTTTTTTTTTCATGCAAAAGCACATTTACAAGTTGCCTTTTCCTAATAAGTTATGTGAATGTGACCTTTGTCAAATTGTGTACAAGTCAGACTTTAAAAAATGCTAACTAATACTTTTTAGAATAGATATTACTGTTATTATATATAAAATCCTACTTAATGCAATAATTATTCGAACTGCATAAACTTTAAATTTTGTTAGGGCCTATGTTTTCTTTCTTTTGTTTTTTATTTACTGAAAATATAGTCAAATATACAACCAAACCAAAAACCTTCTAAATGAAAGCCTCTGAAAGTAGCGCAAGGAATGTAAGCGATTTCTTTCTGTTGTCAAGTGGAATTTTCTAAGGTTTAATTAACAGCAGGGTTCTTCATATTTCTAAGTCACCTGGAATATTTCTTTTTCTTGCAGATTCTTTTAGCTGTGTTGTCTGCGTATCCAAAATAGTGCTTAAGATTGTTGAATGTGTTAGAAAGGATACAAGAACGGTGGGTGTTAAATCACAACATGACAAAGAATAACACTTTGACATGCAATAAAGAAAAGAACACCTCAGTCACCTAAAACAGTGCTGTTTTTCACATTACCCAGAGGGACTGCGACATTTCTCTTTCAGCAATCCACCTCCAAGCCTGCTCTGTTTTCTCTTCTGCTTCATCGTTATAACACCTTCACTTTTTCTACTTTATTTCAGTCTAGAACAAATTATAGTCATTGAGTCCGAATCATGCCACTGTCTCTGGGCTGGTGGTTCTGTCCACCCTGTCATCTTCTTCCTAATTATTACTTTTCCTCCCCTCTTGTTTTCTTTCCACTCACCTTTCAGTGCCTTCTGCTTCTCTTCATGTTTAATCCCGTTTGATGTTTTTTCTCTGTGACAGAGTCTGTAGACAGATCAGTGTGCACACACACAACAGGCTACAACCAGCAAACAAGGGACAAACCTTCAGTGATTGTTGCATTGCCCCATAATGATCTTTAATTACAGCCGGCCTACCCAGGATACACACAGGAATGCTAACAAGCTGTCTGCTAGTGTTTACCTCTAAGAAGTCTTGCTTCATGACACTGCCAAATTCTTAACTTTAGAGATCAAACCAAAATGTAACTTTTCTTTACGTCCAAGTCCTTCGCTTTCAACTTCACAAAATATAAAATTTCATTCTTTTAGACAAAATAATGAGGTTGGTTTTCCAACTGTTGTCTGAACTTGTACAACCGTTCATCAAAGCTGAGAAAGTTAAGACTGTTTGGTTATCTTGGGCTGTTTTCTTCCTTTCGAGCATTTTTTCTAGTCTGATTATAAAAGTAAGAAATTTAGTCGCTGCATCTGTTTTTCTTGTACTAGTTGTTGACGGACAAACAGTAGTGAAGTCGTGTCATGTTACCAGATAATCATCCCAGGCACAGCAACAAATCTACTAAAGAGCGACCGAAAAGGGTATCAGTGAATTGTACTTGAGATTCACAGAAAATTCAACTAGTGATGGCAGTCAGACATGATCAAAGTTACTGTGTTGTAGGGCTCAGTTACAATATTGGGCATTTTTACAAATCAAACATCACTGATACCTAACCTGAACCAGGAAGGATCATAACAACCACATTAAAATGGAACTTTAAAAGAAGACTCTGACTTTGGCTAAAGAGACGGCTCTATAGGTGTTAGGGATTTTTGAGATAATGTTTTAATTTACTGTAAACATATTATTAAGACAGTACATTTTCAATTCAGACAGTTAGTGGAAAAAACTGATTTCTTGTTGTTGTTAGGAAAAATTAGAAAGGAAAATCAAATTAGGCCAAAAACTATATCGGCAAGTCAGAGCTGTTAAAATATCTCTCCTCAGCCACCCTGGAGACTTGTAAATGATTTCACAAGATGCTTCTTTATTTGGATTTAGGTTTTCTCAAATGATTTATCTAATCATTTCAGTTAGTTTTTCCTTCTTTTTAATTTTGAAGCTTGTTAAACAGCTGGTGAATAAAATTTTAAAACTACATAAAGCTTATTTATCTTGTAAAATCTGAGTGTATTTTTCACACTCAGTTTTTGTTGTATACTTAACTTTTAAATGCATCAAAGTTAAAGGCTCTTGAATAGCATGTATTATTATAATTAACTTAAAAAACCTCCTTTATTAAATACATTAGACCTCTTATAATAAAATCCACTGCACCACACATAATTTTCTTATGAAGTTATCTATTTTTAAACATACAATAATAGAGCCTACAAAAGCTGATGATATAGCTTTTTCCACTCTGTTTAAATAATAAGCAAAATCACCAGAAGCTGTAATAGCACTTACATTTGTTAAATCATTGCTTTTCTTATTGAGTCAGCACTGACATGTCTAGAAAGTATTAAATTAAAAGATAGATGTATCCTCCTAGACATAGTAGCTGCAGATTAAGGCTGTATTATTGTATATGTTGCACATTATCAACAGGCGCTTCAGAAAAAAATCCCTTTCATATAATAATTACCAGATAACACAGTCATTATTACGTTTATTTAGCAGAAAACATGTCAGCTATCCCGATTTTAGCCTCCTACAGTATTTCTTCTTTATTTATTTATTTTTTGTCAGTTTGTACAAAATGAGCAATTAGAAAACATTAACTATGGCCTATGAAAAACTGGCTTAGAAAATTTCTTGCTGTTTTTCTACACCTTGCATTAAAAAGTAATCAAACACTTGACAGTTTAATCGCTGGTTGAAATATTTGTTTATTTATATTTTGAACTATTGCTGTTTCTTTAAAGGTTTTGTTGTTTGTTGTATGATACACGTGCACTTGTAAATGTAAAAGGCAGGAGGGAAAGTCAACATGTCCGCTGAACGCACATTGCCAACAAGCTGCGTTTTGATTTATGGCAGGTGTAAGTAAGTATATGTTTGATCTTGCTAAGTTTAACTCGTTGTGTCAGTCATTTCTCTGAGGGAAAACATCTCTTCACTGTCTGTGCCTCTTTCTGAGTCTTCATGACTACTCTCTTCTTAAAGTGATCAAATACACCCAACATCATAAAAGATGACAGAAAAGGAGGGCAAAAAGAGAGGAGACGAGAGGCTCATCTACATCTGTATTTGAACAGGGAAATGCAAACGGACCAAGTGATCTGAGCAAGGAGAAAATGTGAGTTTCCTTCAGCAGTTATGTGCAGGGAGGAGGGGAAAAATTAACAAAAGCTTCATTTTCTCTATTGGGCAGGGCCATTTAGATTTACACCGAATGCCATCTTATTAGACATGTAGCAAACCACTATTGTTCCATCTTGAAATTCCCAGTGATGCTTTCAAGCCATTTAGAATTGCAACATGTCTGTTTGATTTGAGATTTTACTTGTCTTCTGCTGCAACAGAAGCAGTGTCAGTCGCTGGGTAAAAGGCTCTGGGCTTTGAGACTCACAGTTTTAAAGACCGTTTTGCAGAGAAGCTGAAAGCGAGAAGCTCCGTCTGCCAGCTCGTTTATCAATGTTTTTCTTCTCAAGTCTGCCTTCCAGGAAACTAAAGGGCAGCGTTGCACTGAAGTTTGTGATAGACTGGTATTTCAGCACAATCACATTGTGTTTATGGTTTGCACTCTGGAAAATAGTGGTCTTCTGACTCTGTTGACTGTTTTGTTCCAGTCTCTTCACAGCCAGTCGTATAGATGAGCTTGTTGTTACTGCAAAGGTGGCAGTATGGCTTTTTGAATCACATAGAGAAATATACAGCCACGTTTTGTTGCATAATTCACTGTCTCCTGCCTGCTTACCAACTTTTCCACACATGAGGAGAACACCCGGGAGGTGGAGGGAGATGAACAGGTTCAGGCTCATCTGCATTATTGGAAGCTACAAATATAAATGGAACAAATGATCTTATAAAGGGAAATGTGGAGTGCTGTTTGCTGCTTTTTGAAAATTGAACATAGCTCTTTTTCTCAGGCTTATGGGACAGGAAAAGCTTTCTAATGGACTGCCACTTCAAAGTGTTGAGTTCCGATATTGAAAAATAAGTATACTGCTTTCATACATAGATTAGAGTACATATTCCAGATATCCTGTCAATCATTTAAAAGAACACAAATGCAATATTTGTCTATCTTAATTATCAACGGTTTTAAAAGGAAACTGCAGCTCTAAGAAACCATTAATGCTTCAGGAAACAAAAAAAGCTAATCCTATTTCCCCATAACTGCTGTTGGTCAAAGGCAGTAAGTGAAACAAACAAACAAAAAAAAAACCTACCCAATTTACACGGACATGCACCAAATTATTTTTCTTAGAGCCGAAACTGAACGGCAATTAAGATAAACGCCAGAGAGCTGTCAATATATAAAAGCAGAAAGCATCCATGGGGACTCTACTGAATACTCTTTTATTATATCTAATTATTTATGGAGAACTCTTACTTTTGTTGTTTTTTTAGGAGGAGTGGGGGGGTCAGCGGGCTGCACAGTGGCGCAGTTGGTAGCACTGTTGCCTTGCAGCAAGAAGGTCCTGGGTTCGATTCCCGGCCGGGGTCTTTCTGCATGGAGTTTGCATGTTCTCCCTGTGCATGCGTGGGTTCTCTCCGGGTACTCCGGCTTCCTCCCACAGTCCAAAAACATGACTGTCAGGTCAATTGGTTTCTCTAAATTCTCCCTAGATGTGAGTGTGTGTGTGAATGGTTGTTTGTCCTGTATGTCTCTGTGTTGCCCTGCGACAGACTGGCGACCTGTCCGGGGTGTACCCCGCCTCTCGCCCGGAACGTAGCTGGAGATAGGCACCAGCAACCCTCCCGACCCCATTAGGGACAAGGGTGAACAGAAAATGGATGGATGGATGGATGGGGGGGTCAGGCCTGTTACGTGTGGGAGAAATAATTTGTCTTTTCCTGTTCCAAATCTAATCAGATGTCCATACTGATCATTTTGAAAAGTGTTGCTAGTCACTCAGGCCCCCTTTTCTAGCAAACTCTTGATAACGAGACTTCGTTATCAAGAGACTTCGTTTTACACACGACGTCAGTCGTGTGTAAAAGTGGTAATGGACGCTCTGGATGTCTGGCTCGGTTAATTTTTTTATTTTTAGAAACTGCTCTCTCGTTATTTCCTATCGTGCCATACATAGAGTTCATATCAGGAAAGAGTATGCTAAGGCGGTCAAAATGTGAGGAAAGTTAAGCTGATTTTTTTTTTTAAGAAAGATTTACTTTCTATGTCTCGCTTGTGGGCATGTGGGCAGCCAGCTTACAATGTACTTTTTTCAAATAGTCAGGTGCTCAAACTTCAATGCTTACGAGTGTGCCTAAATGTTTAGTTAAATTGTTTAGAAAGTTGTTCATGCAGTCACTAATTAACCTTAAAACAGTTCGATATTGATTAATGTAGCGCCCTTACCACCGTTAGTCGACCAGTCACTGTGGTTTGGGTCACTGAAATGGTATGCGAGAACTAAATTTGATTGTTCTGCCGACACGTGTGTGGAATGTGCTTGGAGACCGGATTGATCTTTTCTCTGCTGCCCGCGCCGTCGCAGCATGTGTTCTATGGAAAACCTGTGCTGGTCTAGTGTTCAAACCCAAGGCCATCCAGAGCGGCAAATTTGATTAAAATTTGACTTGGCTCGTTCTCCCTTGCACCCTTTGTCAGCTGTTGGTTAAATGAGTCCAACCTGTTAGATGAGATATGTTTTACATCTCTCTGATGTGTTTTACAGCTTAGATGAAGGCATATGTTGAGAAGCTCGGGAAGCTTCAAAGGATGGGGCAGTTTGGTGTCACAGACAGGCAGAATGAGGAAAGAACTGAACTTGCCAGTTCTTTGATCATCTTCAGTGCTAAAGTCAGATCCCTGTTAGGAAAAGAAGAAAAAAAAAAGGGTTTCTAGATAAAACATCTTATTCAAGCATGCATTTTTTTCTGTTTTTGCTTCTTTTTGAAGTGCAAAATGTGTATATGTAATGATACCACGTTTTGTAGATTTTCAAAGATAATAATTAAGGCTGCTTGAAGTCCTGAAAGTGAGATTAAAATGAATGCTAAAAAAAATGTATCCTACATTTTCTTCACAATGAATATCCGCCTGCCTGTCCTTTTTCCCTGGTGTTGGTTTAAAAGAGATGTCAAAATGCAAATACTTAATAACACAATGCATTGTTCTCACAGCTTCAGCTTTGAATTTGAGAGGTTTTTTTTATGTTAAGGAAGAATGTTTGTGTTGTGCTGCTAAGAAAGACAGGCACAGATGCCAGAGTTTTAGAGGGAGGACAAAGGAACAGGATGTGATGGGCAAACTGGGAACGGATAGACTGCGGGGAGTAATTGTTAGCTGTTACTGTTCAGACTGTTACAACAGGAAGAAAGGACGAAAAGAGAGTGAGACAGTCATCCAAGGATTGAATCTTCAGCTCTGGTTAATGTTCAGTCATACCAGCAAAGTAAACACATGCTACTCATTTCGCCCCTCACTGCCTCTTGTTTGCTTTTTTTGGGTGGGTGTGTGTGTGTGTGTGTGTGTGAATGTCGAGAGTGTGATTGTTGGCTTTCTTTGCTTATTTTGCACTTGGGGTCCTTCTTCCCGGCTCTGCTCCCTTTATCCTTATTTATTTGTCAGAGGTGGTGTTCAGGGACGTTCCTTGTCATTCGTCAGCTTGGCCCATAAAACACACTGTCATGACTGACTGGCCACGCTCCAAACTCATTACCGATTGGCTGACAGAGCGGGTCGCTGTGTTCTGCTCTGCTGTGTTGACTCCTGTTTGCCAGACATTTCAGGCTCGGGAAACTTTAAATGCGCCGGCGCCTTTCCTTTCGCCGCTCCTCTCAGTCTCACACTCAAGGTCACATGAATATGGATTTCGCCTCCTCTTCCAGTGCGCACATACTGATGATGAAGTCTAAGATCTACTCACAGGGATTATAATTCAGAATGCAGGTTTGATTCTGGCAACTGGGCGTCGCTCTGTTCCACTGTCTGCCCGGAAACAAACATGTTTTGGAGGAATAAGAAAAGATGCAGAGGACTTTTGTGCGAGCGGAGAAGCTGCAGAAGGAGAATGGATGATGATGGTGGGAACGAGGGAGGTGGAGCCGGGTGCGGGGGCAACTTGTGAGAAAAACGTGAAAGAGAATATGAGATTGGAAAAGGCCAACATACTATGTTATTGAGTTTCTGTTGCAGTTGATCAGCCATATCCATTTTATCATAGCGAGTTGGCTGCACGCCACAGTCTGCTGCAGAAAATCTATCCTCATCAATGTGCATATGCACTGTATTTATGTCTGTTCATCCAGAAGAACTGTATGCATGAACATTTATTTTGCACGTCAACATGCTTGCTAAAGTGCTTATTACTTTCTAATACTTTTATGTTTGCTGCGTTATAACTGTCACTACATTTTCTAGTCACTCGTCTGCGTCTCCTCTTTGTAATTTAATCTGTAATCTGATTAACCTCTCTGGCTTTTCATTCATTTAACGAGGCACGCTTTCCCTCCTCCTCATTCTCCTCCCGCCTCTCTTCACTATTGTTCTCACTCCTTTGCCTTTGTTTTTCTCATGCAGAAAACAACAAGGCACCTTTGCAAAGGTCTCGCTCCCGGCAGAATGTAAATGCGAGCTCCGCGGCGTCAAAACCTCCCCCTGCCAAGGAGGTGCGCAATGAATCTGAAGGCTATCCATCTGTAGCCAGGGCCAAGGCTTCTGCCTGTTCTGAAGTGGGCCAAAAGTACAAAAACACTCCGGGTCACAGCCGTGGGCTGGACAGGGAGCGGGCGGCAGACAGAGAAGTGGTCAAACTGGCTGAGAGAAAGCCAGAAATGAAAGTGGAGAGTCCCGTCCTCCAGACGGCCGCCGACGCTAACGGAGAACCCGATGTGGAGGCTCTACTGGCCAGACTCAGAGCGTTGTAAGATTCATTTCTCATCACTGAAAGAAAATGTTACATCACAGCAAAAATGAAATAAATAAATGCTTTTCATGTAAGCTATGGATTCTCCTAAAACATTATCTCAAAGGACCAACATTGCTAAAAAGAGGAAGGAGGCGTGAGTCGCCACACAGTTAGTACAATAAAAGTAATGAGTCTGAATACTCAGATTTTAATCCTTAATGACATGAAGGTAATTAAAAACATAATTATATCCAAAAAGATTTAGTAGAACATGATCCTGATATGTGTACTGCCAACATACAGTAGCTACATATTAATCGGACAATTTCCGCTTTATACTGACAGATGTAACATTGCTCAGCAGCTCTATGTATTCTAGAGATATGCAGTGTTACAGAAAACTTTCACATTAGTGCTTTTTTGATTGTACTTTAGATGCTGGCCTTTGCATGTTAGCAGTTTAACACAATAAATTGTATTTGGTAATAAGAAATTTTTACGCTTTATTTTCTTCTATAATATATGTACTTTTATTCTTTTCTAAGATTTTGATATATTTTATACTCAATCACATAAAGGATAAAGCATTAAGCCATGATTATACTTTAATGGTACTTAAATCAGGATTCCTACACAGTCTTAAAAAGCCTCAAAGAACTGTATTTTCTTTCACAATCAAAATATTTTATTTTCTAGATTTTCTCCTTCCTTTTTTCCCCAAAAAGGACAAATATCTAAAAGTGCTATATACATGCAGTTATTTTTTTTGTCGCTATTGTTTATTTTATATTGAGTTATATTTAAATAAAATACTTTATCTTTGATTTGATGCATCTGTCCTTGATCCTTTGGTTTTTGACCTGTTGGCTGAATGTATACCCATACAAAATGTAAATGGTGAGTTTTTTATTTTCACTACTTTTTATGGACTCTTTAAATCTCGGCTGAATAGAATGTTCCTTACACAGGTGAAATATGAGCAAAGCTTGTATTTCTTTTTTTGGCATTTTTACAAAAAGATTGAATGCAACACAGTTCCAAACCATTTTTGTTTTCTAATATTTGATCTAATTTTCTGAGATTTCAAAAGTTATAAAAACAATAATAAGACATGTAGAAATTTAAGTCTAGAAAAGTATAACATTTTAAAATACTCCTACTAAATGTCAGTCTGTTTTTGTATTTTGTCTCTGATTTTTCATAACTTTTGTGTGACGCACCTACTGTAAATTTGCAGAAAAGGCTAAACTATTGTCTTAAGCGCTGTTGAAAATGCCGTGTATCTTCATTCTAACATTCCTTCTGTCATTACTCGTCAAGTGCATATTTTTGTCTTTATCTGTATTCTTCAATTTTATTGAAATATTTACAATAAAATTTAAGCAGTTTTCTTTTGCCTTTTATGAATATTTTTTGTCATCTGTGTATGTACGTTTTTTATCTTTAGCATTGCTCATGGTCATCATACATGTAGTTCTGGAGCAGATTTCTGAAGGTAAGCACTGATTACATCCTCACATGCCTGACCCCGAAAAAACCCCTAAGGAGCTTGAAACCACCAAAACACCTCATAGTTGTTAACAAGTGCAGACAACCTAACAACCACTGAACACCAGTTTGCAGCACCAGTCAGCAAGTAAAGCTCCAATAACATTTGTGGTGAGGATGGTGTGAGACAATCAACACGGCTCCAGGGAGTTCAGATCATCTGTTACATGTCTGTCTTCCAGTGTGATTTTTTTGTAATCTTTCCATAATCCCCTGGAGTACTGGTCATAACTGCAGCAACTTTACCACAGACACAATGCTGCTTGATCAAAATGTGTACTGGAACAGGTGTGTGAGCATATTGTAAATGCACTCTGCAGACAGCCTCTGTGTAAAAGCAGCAGCTATTTTGGTCGATATTGACACCTGAGGTGGGACGATCTGCATCTGACTGAGAGGTGTACATTGCTCCCCTTAGGATGCGCACCTTTCATGGCTTCCTGGTAAATTCTGTTTCTGTATACATGATGGATCATACAATAGACTTCATTTCACACAACTATTACCTAGATTTTATTTTATTTTTTTAATGAAAAGCCCTCTAATCATCTGCATAGAAAATGAAAAAACTAACTTATCTTCTTTTTTTAATACCTTTGGATCGTTAAATATTTCTAACAGTTTCACTGCAGACTAAAACCTTATTATTAAAAGCCTGTGTGAATTCGACTGTGTTTAAAAAAAAAAAAGAAAAGACATTAAACAGCACAGCACCGAACATATGCCTCCTTCATAACATAAATCACTGGTACATGAATATACAAAAGATTAAACCCAGAAGTCTTTTATAATCCGAGCAGAGACAAGATTGAACAGTTGGGGAAGAGAAAGCTGCAGACCAGTTAACCCACTATCTGACGAGGTCTGCTTGCATTAGCCTGGCAGCTGGTGAATCTATTCAGTGCTGGGAGCGGCACAACTGTCCTTATCTGGAAAAGAGCCAAAGACAAACATCTCCCCAGCGATGCAAACAGCCGTTTGGGGAAAGCAGAGCAGTTGCTAACTAAGCTCCTCCAGAGGCCTTGATATAGCTTTGGGTGGCAGCAGCACGCTTCACTTCAAAATCAAACTGAGGTGTTTTATGCTTCTCTGTAAGGTTGGAACACCAGTCTGGCAGTCATCAGTTAAATGGGTGATTTAGAGGAGAAGCTTTTTTTTCTTGCCTTTTCATTTTCCACTTTATCCAAGAATAACCTCTATTTTTGAATTGCTGGAGGTTTTCTTTTTAACTTTACAGAAATTATTTGAATCCTTAATCCCCACACATGTATGTTTCTTATATATGGTGTTTCTCCCAGGTAATTAGCATGCTGGAACATAGTTTTGATTTTCATGTTGTTTGGGTTATTAGCATTGCACCACGTACACATATGCCACCAGATTTGGAATAAATTTGCAGACAATATTTTTTACACATAAAGGTCACGTATAGTATGCAAATGCTAAGATATGCTTGGACAATTTAGAATATGGAAGAAAAAAAAGCAAACACCATCGCTGCAGCAAAAAGACATTTCAGTGACCCTTTCCTTAAATGTTAATGTACGTAAACGTAAAGCACTCAAAACTTCATTAGACTTTTGCTTTTGTTGAGGCACGTCAATCAAATTCAGTGCTCCCCTCACACCTTGCTCTAACTCAGATCTGTGATCCTTAAAGCGACTGAGGTGTCAAAGTGAAGTTAATTAATGTCACAAAAAATGGGGAGATTATTTAAAGATACCAAAGGGATTCTTGCCTAATTTTTTTTCCCACTGTTCTGGTTATCATTTAAAACAGTGCAGGGTAACAGCTGATGTAGAAACAAGTTCCAACAGACTGAGAGAAGTCTCTGATAGATCTGGACATCTGTTCGGCACAAAGGCAAAACATACTTCCATATGCTAGTAACAGGGGAAAAAAGCTTGTGCATAGTCCCTCAAGGTCCATATTTGCCAGTATTGAGAAAGAAATGATAGAAGTCGGTGAAGAAACACCTGGATAAGCTCTTGTCACATTTATAAAATATATGTTTTGAAAGAAGATAAATCATTAAATTTGTTGATGATACACCTTTCCAACTGGTGGAAGTGGTTGTCTGGATTGCATCAGTCGATGGCACTGCAAACAAAGAACAGATGGAGGAAAGAATGGATTCTGCTAAATATCAAAATCTGGATACAGCCATCTTGGAACCAGTAGAGTTGCTGAAACTCTACTGGTTGGCTTAGACAACAGGACAATGATCCAAAATTGGCCTCAAAATCCAATATGAACATGAGCTGAGGCTTTTGAAACAATGTTCACTGTCCTCTGGCCTAAACCTCTGAAAATCAGTGGCTGGATCTTGTAAATGTTTTTTTTAAGAATCTTACGGTGGCTAAGGATATTAATTACTGCAGCATACAGGGATGTACAAACTTTCCCACTTTACATAAAGTACCTTAAACATCTCAAACTCATGAACTACAAATTATTTTGTTAGCCCTTGATTGTACATGGACACATCGACATCAAACCAAGAGTTAAGCTTTTAATTCCTTATTATGCAGGCAGGATGCAGAAATGAATAAATTTTGATGCATTATCAGTGCAGACATGGTTTTGCTCTAAAAGTGCATCAGGAAAATGACCAGCTAAACTCATACATGCAGCAAATTGAAAGGAGGAGAACATAAGGAGGGAAGGATCTTGTTATGCTGAGGGAGCGTTCATTACTCAAAGCCTGTGTTCTATCCACGAGGTTTATCTTCGGGCCTAATAAAGTGGAGCAAAACATATTGTGCAGCAGATTGCAATTTGGGCTTCTCTGATTGGAGATGGAGTTAAAAGTGCGTCGGAGGAATTTCGAGAATAGTAGGAAGTACAAAGCAGATCCGCAGATTTCTTTTCCCAGTGAGTGAGAACTCTGCTGCGCATAAATGCTCATATGCGTCTATTGTGGAATTTCATGGTGCTAAGATTGCTTTCTATTTTCAGGTTGTTTAGAGGAATCATTCTGTAATCTTCTGCTGATTGTGTCAGTTGCAGCTCTGGAAAGATGTTTTCATCAACACAACCTTCGAAAAATGCTAAAGGTATGCTAAATGGGTTGTCAAATACATTCTGCTGGAAATGCACCTTCTTTCCAAGATTATGCTTTACTGTTACAACATATTTGCACTGAAGGAATTATGTCACGTTGTTATGTTGACGCAAGTAAAAGTAGCATATTGTTGTAGATTAGATGCCACTTATAGCAAGTATGCACTAAACTGCATGAGAACCTCTGATTAAATGAGCACAACTTGGGAATTATTTACACATTCATCTAAGCATATATGTATTTGATTGTGGAATTATTGCTATCTTTTAGTAGCAAAGTCCCCCCACCCCTTTTTTCCATTACCCACCTCCTCACTGCAAGGAGCCAAGATAAACTTGGGTCCTTGTCCAGCCCTGTTTGTCACAGTTTAAGTTGTTTAAAACTTTTTAATTAGCGCTCTGACTGCAGATATGGGCAAGGCTAGACAACTGGCTGTGCTGTCGCCATTATCTGACACATGAAGATCAACACACACCTACTTTTTGAATTACATGTTCTATTTTATTTCCCGTTTAAAAGATTGGGCAAAAAAATGTGTCTCTGTGTAGCATCATATTCTTTTACACCTTTGAAAAACGAAATTGTGGATTACTAATGAAATGGCTTACAGTTTTCAGACTGAAACTGCAACAAAAAATATTGGCACTAATTTTTGGCCCCTTCCCCTTTCACCTGATAGCACCTGTTAAAAATTCACAATTGCTTCTCTGAGGATGAGAGAAAAACTATTTGTTTTTATCAACTCTTTTTGGTGACATAAACAGTATCATACAAACCCTACCAAATGTAAAACAAACAGACACCTTGATCATTTATTCCTCTTTCCAAGAATCTTGTCAGAATGTTTTTATTTTGAATAACATGGAGATAAAACTCAAACATGCACCTTGTGAATAGGAGAGTAACCTGAAGCTCAATGTTTGATCAGGCTGGCACATCAGCTTGTCCCATGACAATCCCAACTTTTTTTATGTCATCACTCTTCTAGATATGTTTTCCCTCTTTCCAAATCAGCACAAAAACATGAGTTCATCTCAGCTGACATTCTGTATGTCCTCTGAGATGAAGTGTGTACAAAAAAATGATAAAAACCCTGATTCCCTTGATAAGGGGGCTCTGTGAATACATGCCTTAACTGTTGGCATGTTAAGAAATATGAACCGAGTCACCTCTTTTTCTTTTTAAGTGATTTTTCCGACTGTGCTGCAGTTTGTGCTCAGTGTGTCACCAATTGTTCCACATCTGCTTGTTGGTCTCATTGTAATTAATGAATCTGTCTGTCGATATGGACCAAACAAAGTTACTTTGCCTCTCAATTTTCCTTCTGAGAATGAAAAGAAGGGTTTCTGATTCAAACTTCATTAAGTCATGTCTGCACAGAACAGTTTGCTCAAAGCTCCATGTGGTCTTTCAGACCAAGCAGACAACTATGCAAACATTTTCACTTTCCCTTCTGAGCTATTTGAAAATTCCTTAGAAATTTGCATCACCTGGCCATTCTTTGTGAACTATCTCTCACCTGTCTATTTTTTACTTGCTTAAGTGTTTGCAGTAACCTAAGCGTTGTCAGACCTGTCAGCTCATTGCAGAGTTCCCAGCTGCAGTTTGACTTTGCTTTCACTCTAATAAATTTCTTTTGGAGGAAGTTTTTGCTGTTCCCTAACAAAAAGCAGAAGCTTTGTTAGGGGACTGAATATTAATTTCAGTCCAACTAAAACTAAACAAAACTATTATTGGCCGGACTTTGCCAAGGTAAGTAGATTCAAATGAATTACATCATAAAAAAAGTTGATTTGTCACACTCATTCTATTCAAAAAGGAAAGTGTGTATATTATTTAGATTAATTGCATACAGACTTGCGTATGTCAAGATTTTACTTAACAAAATTCAATTTTCAGAGGACTCTAAAAATAGTTACTTAACACACAAGTGTTATCTTAAAGCTGCAGTATGTAACTTTTATAAAAAAAATGTTTTTTTTAATAAGTATTTATTAAAATTGTCCCCATATCATGATCGTATATGTTTTGAGACAGACAATCTGTGAAAAGACAGATCTTCTACCCCTCCTCTGTGTGCTGCTATTTTGGTCTGAAGAAATGTACCTCTCCCGACCAAAAACAGCCAACCAGGGCCAGAAGGAAGGGTTTAGCCTTGTCAGTCAGACTCATGTGCTCGCTCCTAAATGTATCAGTGGCTATGCCAACTAGCCTGAGCATTTACAAAGGGCTCTGCTAGCTGCTGCATACCACAGAGGAAAGGGCGTAGGGAGAGAGAGAATGAACGGAGCCACATGAGATTGCGAATGACAGCGCTAAGACCCGCCCCCTGGCTCCGATTGGTTGTTTCTAGTTAGCGTTGGGAGAAAAGGAGCTAAAAAAATATTTATAGATTATCTCTGCCAAAACATAGTGACAGCTTTAAGCAATTATCAGAGAGACTACTTATTTGATAGTTGTCCAGCAGGCAGTAATTCACAGCCTCCCCTAGAAATGTAAACCAAAGAGAAACAGGTTATTCAGAATCAACATTAAAGGGAGATTGTGTGAAAGAAGCATATCCAGGGTTTGGGCTTACAGCTGTGTCACTCATTAAGCTAAGCCACTCCTAAACACGAGACAATGTTTGAAGTACCTGGTTTAATGAGAAAAAAGGCTAGACTGTTGCTTAGGGATCCAAAGTCCAAACCATAAACAGATTCTATGGCGTATCTGTCAAAAGGATGAGAGACACAAGACCAGCTAAAGGTTTCCGCCTGTGCTTCCTTTTCGCCTCAGGAGAGCCACAATCTGATCTCTTTCATGGGATGCTGAATTCATGCTGTAATAAATGCTGAGACAGTTAAGCCTGGAGGGCAGTGCACAGTAAGAATATTCTAATTGAAAAGGAATATTTTATTGACCAGTTCGCCAAACTGTGCGGATTAAATGCAAACAAGTGTTTGTTGTCGGAAAACGAGGTTTACTTTTAAAATTTGTAAAACCATACAGTACTCCCCAAAAACTCACCAACTGAAGATCATGATTTCTACACAAACTTGACATATTTCCTGCATCTGTTTTTCTCGTTACCTTACTTGTCAAATATCACAGCAATGATAAATGACTAGTTTGACATGTACAGTTTCCAGATTGATGGGTGCAGGAGTAACAAATAATATGCTTACACACTTAAAAGAAGGAAATCTGCTTGTTGTCTACATGTTTTTTTTTTCTTTCTCTGTACAATCTTAGCATCTGTATTCCATGTCTAACTCAACTGCACTACACAAACTGATGTTATTTACATAATTTGGACAAGAAATTGATTGTAATTGAAAGAGAAGGCTGCAGCTCTCAGATCAGCAATTCTTGTAGGCATGTAAGAAAGCTTTGATGGATGACTGTAATTTTGTCTCAATGTGTAGGCTACCAATAGGTAAACAGCAGCTAGGGCATGTTCAACATCATACTCTCAAATTAAAGGGAAAAAAAAGCACTTAAAGAAAAATGTCACTCAGTCTTTCACATGAATTTGGAGGTAATGAATGTAATGTGTTTCCTTGACAAGGACAGCAGTGAAAAGTTAATACAGTTTCTAACTTTTGGTCTGCTGACAGGTGAAAGTAATGGAAAGTAATGTTCTGCTAAATTTAATATCAAGCAACATATTTTGTTGTAGTAAGAGAAAAAAGTTATCCAAACCAGACTGATCATGTGAAAACAAACACCTACATCTAATATGGCAGCAACTTAAATCTAACATTTTAAATAACTTGGTCATATTTGTTAGTCAGTCAAGTTTAAATCTTAACCATGAAAATGCAAGAAATCTATTAGGGGTCAAATAATTTTTCACCAAACTAGCAATTCTGCAGCAATTCTGTGTAAAAAAAAAAAAAAAAAATCTTCACTGAATTGTTCAATTTTTTTGTTTTGTTTGTTTCTCTCTTCTTCTGTTGTTTAAGTAAAGGTTGCATCATGGATTATTTGTTAGCAATGTTTTCTTCATCCTCTGTGTAGTCACTTTAGGTGTGAGTGTGTACAGCTGACTTGTGTGTATCTGTGTTTCCCTGTAATTGGCTGGTAACCTCTCCAGAGTGTACCCCACCTTCTTCCTAATGACCACTGGGAACTCTATTTTCTAACCTATTTTCAAATTCAGCAACATTTTACTCTTTAACAACATTCATCTTATAGTTTTTGTATCTTTTAAGTAGTTATTATCTAACATGCAGCATATTCCTTTTTTCTAACATTTTTAATGGTCTCTTGAGCAACGAGTTTTTTTTCTAAGGATTTCAATTGCTTTTTTTTCTGTCTTTGATTGCAGTCCAGTGACCAAGTTCAGAGGATTTCCATATTTAAATAAACCATTTAACTTTTGGTCTACAACTATTGCAGACGAAAAAAAATCTCTCAAGCTATGACCAAAAGAAGCAAAGAACCGATTTTAAAGTTGACCCTTAGCCACTTAATTACTAAAAACGTCTCATAAAGACAAAATGTGATAATATAAAAAATATCAAAGATAATAATGTTACACTTAAACAAGTATTTGAATGCCAACATGGAGGGTTTAAGATGAAAACTTGGCCCACATTTGAAAATAAAAAATGTGTCTTTTAGAACTTGTGACAGCTGTTTGTTGGTCCTTCACACTCTCCCTCCCGTCTTAAGAAAATGTTTATTTGCTTTAGATCGTTGGGGGTTGTTTTTCTTCTTAAATTTAAAAAGAATATTTTACCCCAACTCTCCTTTCTATAAACAAAGAACAGTTGAGCAGAATGGTCCCGGAGGAGTGAATGCTGCAAGTCAGTGAGTCAATGCAATCAACTGGGTTTCCTTAAATTGAAAACTTTTTTCAGCGAATTTGAATAATGAATTGAGCTTAATGGACTGTTTGATAACTAGGAATGATTTGAATGCATGTGAAATTTAATTGAAAGGACTTTTTTTTTGTAAAGTGCCTCAAGAAATTTATTGTGAACTGCCACTATAAAAATATACTGAACTGAATTGAATAAAAGTTGTAGAAGTCCAAATAAAAGCTTTTAAAAACCTGGAAAGTTTGGGGTTTTTGGACCGTTTTTGGAGCTGATGTATTGAAAAAAACAAAGGTGGTTCAAAACATTTCCATCAATCTCTGAATTTCCATTCCACTGAATCCACTGAAGCAGTTTCCTTCCATTGTGCAGAAAACCTGAACTAATCCAATACACGTAGTTATTATAAAAAACCCCAGTGTGCATTTGATGCCAACATCCAGACAAGTGACCCTCAAAGACAGATTTTATTGTCACCAGCTGGTAGATTTACAGACTACCACCTTCACAGCGGAGCTCTGTCAGAACGGATCAATCCATGTCTGTCAAATCATCCATACAATTACTTTTGAACGTCTTCTTTCAAGTGGCCGGCCTTTATGTAAACACACTCGCTTGACTCTGTTACTGAAACGCTCACTGAGAGCTGTGCTCTAACTGCTGATCTCCACCACTTGACAAATCTCAAATTAATTCTTATTACGGGACTGAAAGGTGAGCTGTTACGATGCCTGTGCAGATGATTCTTCTGAGTAAAATGAAAATAGTTTTTTTCTTCAATGCACGTTTAAAAAAAACCCTTCCAATTTGAAGACTTAGTAATCATGTACTAAACTTTATTTTAAAAAAATACCTGGCAACCAGTTGAAAGACAGAATCTTGATCTTTCCATCATTGTGATTGATAGACAGTCTTTTCCTTGTTTGTATGTCTGAGTTGAAAAATTGTTGTAATTGCTCTGGTTTCCAGAGCCAACATGTGCAAGCTGTTCCTAAAATTCTGCACACCACTTATAGTAAATTAAAGTGAAAAAAAAAGAAAGTTTGGATCACTGCCATATGCTTTTCCTGTTTTTGCCTCCTAAAACTGAAGAGTTGCTATTTTTTTTTTTACTTGTCATTTTCAGATCTCAACTCTGAAGCTGCATTAGATGCCTCATTGCTTTGTGGCAGAGCTCGACACATCACTGCAAACTCAAACCGAGTCACCTTGCTACTGGGCTCACATCCAGAAGGAGACCGTAACAGGGCAAACCAAAGTCCTAAAAGTGTTGTAAGAGGACAAGGTGGTCTCTCTTTCTGTTCCTTGCTGTTTATTGATTCAGTCAGGCCCCCTTTTTTTCACTCAACATTTGTGTCTGTGAGAAGTAGTGTCTGAGCACTCAAATCAGGAATAAAATGTTCCCACCTTCTTTATTATTCCTCCCTCATCTCTGTCTACTTTCATTGCTTGCAGTGCTCTGTTGCCCTGTGCTTTCTTTACTGGGGCTACCTCCATCTGTCACTGCAGGTGTTTTTCTGTTTGTTGTCTGTATTTCTTTGATCACTGCTGCATTACACCAGTGTAAATTTGTGCCCTCGTGCAGTTGTTTGTCTTTGTTGTTCTGTCGCGATGCGTTAATGTTGGATGACACTTTTTTTTGTTGTTAAAACGATAAAAGACAGAAAAATTTGTCCCTCGCTGCTTTTCAAATTGCAGCTACTTGGCAATCATGCAAATATCACAAGGACTTATTGAATACCTTGCTATCTCTCCCAACGTACCAATTTATTCCCTCTCCAAACAGCTGAAAGGCATCCCGTGGTCTGAAAGCTCTGCATGTTCGTTCACAGCAAATTATTGAGGTTTGCTTCTGCTTTTTCTATGTTGTGCAGCAGCTGATCTTTATTGGTCCCATGATAATTTATTCGCGGTGGAGAAAAACAAAAGTTATTGGCCACATGTGGAATTCTAATCCTACTGTTAAAAGGGGAGACATGTTTGAAAATGTTTCAGTACAAATAAGCATAGAAGTTATTTTAGGATGTCAGATGCACCACAAAAATAGAATAGCACCTTCGTGCTTTATAGCTATCCAAGAAGTCTGAATTACGAGCTTCTTTCATCTGTCAATTTCATCCTGTTTTAATTTGCTATCCCGCTGCAGACTGTGTGGCAGCGCATGAGAAAGCACAGCTTTTTTTGGGTTGCGCACAACAGCTGAAGCAGATAGCTGAATCCCCAAGGGCTATGGTATAGAGCAGAGTGACAACTGTAAAAACTCTCTGTACAGTGGCGCTTTGTTGGTGGCAACAGAAGTGAGCACATCTGGCTTTGATCACCATGGTGACGGTGTTGCGCAGCAGTGACAGGGCATGTAGAGCGATGGAGACGCACACTCGGGGGAATCATTATCCTGTTTAGTGAGTCTAATGAGTGGAAAGGTGTTGCACCTCAGCTAACTGTGGGTCTGGTTGAAAACCGGGACCTACTCAGTTAAATATGAAGGCCGTGCATCTCGCCTGTGAATAAACCATCTGTTCTATAATTTTGTATAATTTTAAACAATAAATAGAATAGGGTTTGATCCAAAGTCATTCAGCCCGCCTACTTTGTCTGAAACTGTAAGACTCATTATAAAGCATTGTGCGTAGAAATGGTGAAATGCAGGCTTAAGTTTCAATTGTGTTCACCCTCCCATAAGCATTTACCTCTTTTATTGCTTTTAAAATGGAACCACAGTGTGGCTCTTTTGGCCAGACTTACTATAAAAACAAAGAAAGAGAAAAAGGTGTAGATATCAAACTGAACAAATTATTTTATTTTATTAAACATCCACAATTATTTAAAAAACACATACACAAGGTAAAGTAAATGTTTGCATGCATTTACACCCCCTTTTGGTTAGTATTTACCTCCGGAAATCACAGAACTGAGTTTGAATATGTCTCAGTCAGGCTGGCACATCCTGATAGTAATTTATGTCCCATTATTCCACATTAAAAAACATAAGCTCCATCAGGTTGCTCAGGGACCAGGCCCGATCAGGTCCTTTCAAATTCAACCTTAAATTCTCGACTGGATTGAGATCTGGGCTTTGATTTGGCCACTCCACAACTCTTTTGTCTTTGAACCATTGCTGTGTCGCTTTTTCTGGTTTCGGTTATTGTCTTGCTGGTTAGTGGATCTCCTCCCAATCACTGCTCTCTGACAGACTAAATCAACGTTTTCCTGGATATACAGTCGGGGAAAATAAGTATTTGATACATTGTTGATTTTCTCACTTATTTACTTAAAAAATAGAGATGTCTGTAACTTTTCTCATAGGTACATCTCAACAGTGAAAAACATCCTTTAAAAACTATCCAGAAAATCACAATGTATGATTTTCAAATAAATAATTTGCATTTCTGCAACAAAGTACTTTACGCCATCCAACTTGTTCTTGTAGGATCACGGGTGGACTAGTGCCTATCTTCAGCAGGCACTGGGCGAGAGGCAGGGTACACCTTGGCAGGTCACTTAGGGGATTTAGGGAAACCAGTTGACAATTATGTGTTGGAACTGTAAGAGGGAACTGTAGTGCCCAGAAATAAGCCATGCATACGCTGGGGGAACATGCTTTACTATGTGTAAGTCAAAATTATACCTTAAATAAAATGTTTCTCAAATTAACTTTTTCACATTACATAGATAAAGACTTTTTGGGGATATGTTCTCTCTCCAAAATTTTTGTCAAAATGGTCAAGTTATGCGGAACATTATTTAATGTTCAGCATAAATAATGCTGAACATTATTTATGGATTACTGCGTTTAATCCATAAACGCAGTAACAGTATTTATGTTGTTTTTTTTAAACTTTTTATTAAAATAATTTTCCTCAAAAATGTCAATGAGAATGTCATGCTCTCTTTTTATACAGTAAAATGGGAAAAAACTGCATGAATCTGAAGTTTTCGACTGCAGGTAAATGAAAACTTGGAACACAAAGTTACCAGTAACCAAAGACGCTATGAAGTCACAGGAACTGTTGTTGGTTTTATGGTTTTAGAAATAAACCTGCCCTTTTTTGAATATCCAGCAACTATCTCTTACACAAACTATTTTAGTTTTCACTATTAGCTTCCAGATATCTTATTTCAAACATCACTGTAGAGTAGCTGCCAAATATTGTCTTTCTGTTAGTAACTGAATTAGCAGCTAGGAAAGGGATGGGATCCTGCCAAAACTGAATGCCACAACCTTTAAATATTGTTTCTTTGTCAAAATCATAGAGCTTGCACATCATGGTTACTGATAAACACGACTACAATCTTTTTCCTAACAATTTCATCCTTACGCAGACCACAGATCTGTAATAAACCTCCAACGCCCTTCACCTCTACAGAGAAGACATCTGCAGGCTCAGCTACACAATTTGTTGGCATGGTTTGAGTCCATTTTCCCCTTTAGGAGGAAATATGTCTGCAATTCAAGGCAAAGTTACGGTGAGTGATCGCCTCTGCATGCAGATTTTCATTCTGGTTTAGACAAAATGTCTCCTGCAGAAATGCAACGTCCTCCTCAGCTGATATGATTAATATGAAAATGACCAAATTAAGTGAGTCCTCAGAGTTTACTACAGATTTTGAACTGACTTGCTAAAGTTCACTTTCAACACAGACTATGTTGTAATTTGTGTATTTTTCTGCTTCATATGATTTGAAAAGATGCATATAGTCAGTGTTGCTTTGCACTGGAGATATTCTAATAACATATTGTGGTGTGCTGCCTTGCTCAGAAGCATTACATAGATCTACCATCTATTTTATCACCTGTCTGAATCTGTCCATTTGTTTAGGAAAGAGTCATGGATGTTGGAAGACAAGGTGACTTGTTTCTGAGTTGTGCTTCTATCTTGTCTGTCATTTTGGCGCTGGTCCTGGTCTGCCACGGCGCTGAAACCTCATGCTCAAACAGCACAGTCTCTCATTAAGGGTGCCAGGAACATTGATGGCTTCAGGGAGCAGAGCCAGCTTTGCTGTCACAAACACATTTGTCAGGAGCTTACAGGTATCTGGCAATGAGAAGTTGTCACTTCAACCTGAACATCATTTGGAAATCTGAGTTCTCAATATTATTTCCTAGCTTTTCATTGTAGCTCTGGAAATATGCTTAGGGTCATTGTCCTGCAGTAAAGTAAATATCTGCCCTGGTTGCAATTTTTTTTATTTTATTTTTGTTTTTTCAGGCTTTTTAAGGGTTTCCTTCTAAAATTGAATCGTATTGTGTAAATGTATATTCCCATTGACTAACCATCTTTTATGTTCCTTAGTGAACAAAAGCATCCTTACATAACAATCCCATTTGTAGTGACTCCATCCATATAACTCACTCCATACATCAAGAGATGCCTGGCGTTAACTTTCCTCAAGAAAAATCACTTTGCATGTAAAATCTAAATGCTACATTTTTGGTATAGAAGAAGGTTTTCTAGTCTCAACACCTTTTTCAAAATGTTTATGTCCACTACACTACACTGCTTATGGGAAACTGCAAACAGGATTTTTTAAAAAAATTCTTCTGACAATGGCTTTTATCCAGTCGGTTTCGGTGGTGGTGCCTTTGTCTCTTTGCTAAACTTTTACCATTTTCAGATGATGATTTGAGCAGCGGCTCTGTGTTTTATAAGCTAACTCTGCTTTAAGCTGTCTTCACATCGTCATTCATTATCTGTCTGCTGTGTTTTTGGTCTTTATGACGCATAGTTAGAATACATTAATTATCAAAACTACTCGCAAGTGGACTTCGTTTACTAATTAGATGATTTCTAAAGATAAGTCCTCAATGAAAAAAAGATAATGACTGTTTATGCATAAAACACTTCATGTGTATAAATTGTTCTTTTTTTCTTCCTCTTTGAAATTACTTTGTTTTAGTTTATCATATAAAATCCCAATAAAATACATTTAATAAAATAAAATACAATACACAAAGTTTGTGGCTGAAATATGACAAAATGAGGGAGAATTCAAGGGAGATATGGGAATAATCTGGCAAGGCGATGCTTCTCTGAAAACCACATATATTTAATTTGAAAAAAAAAAGCACAGCAGGAAAACAGAACTTGTTGCTGAATTACAACAAATCAACTAAAGGAAATGGGATTTACAAAACAGAAAAGCCAAACGTAAACCTTCATTAACTCCCAACCAGAAGAAAACAAGGTTGCTGGGAGCTGAAGCAAAGCAGGTATGAAGTGTGGATGATTGGATGAAAGTAATTTTTAGTGATGAATCACTAATCTGCTTTGGGCACTGAGAGGATGATTAAAATTTAGTTATGTGCAGGTCCAGTGGAACACAAAAGGATTACTGACTGAAAAACAAAAACACTTTTCAATAGTTACCAAATTAAGAGTCTCACAAAAAGGAAAAAATTGCCAACGAAACGCAAAGATGGGCCAAAACAATTGTGATGCTTTTCATTATATCAAAAAGGTGGTTTGTAAAGATGAAGCTGTTTTTCAGGCAAATGGTGTATCGTGTGTCTCAAAAGAATGCCCAAAACATTTGTTGTAGAAAAAAACAACATAGAATATTAAATTATCTGGCCAAAAAACAACCCAAAGACCATAAATTAGTCAGATCAAGGGTAGCAAATAACCAATTGATGTAATTGTACTTTATCAGCTGAAAACTTCTCTCTGTTATGCCTCAACACTATTTTAACATACTTCCAAGAATTTGTTTAAGCTTTTTGTGATGAATATGTAATTTCACAAAACACAGATGCTTTAGATATTTCAGTAATGTTCTCGTAAATTTCTCAATATTACTGGTCTTTGATCAAATACATGTTTTTAGTTTTTAAAGAAAACAGTTTAAGATAACGTATAATCCTCCTTTTAAATATAGGCTGCAAGCCAAGTTACAATGTAGGCATTGCTAGTGGATTTTGTATTTGCCTATTAATTAGTTAATATTAATCTATTGAATTTGTATGTATCTTAAACAAGATAAGGAAAGGCAAGGTTATCTAGCTGTAACTGTTTTTGATGTTTACATTAATTGAGTCATGTCATTGAAGCGTGCGCAACAAAGATAAAACTTTGTGTGCTATATCTTTTCTACTTCAAGATCCCAAACAACATAGTTGTACTAACAATTTTTTAAATAGACAAAACACCTCAAACTGCCTTTGGGTCTTTGCATTTTTTTTCTGACTTCTATTTGTCTAATATTTTCCATCCCTGAACCCACAACTCCTACCTTGAAACCGCATCTTGGCATTTAATTTTGAGCTCTTTGTTCATGCTCACTCTTTCCTTTAACTATTTCACTATTTTGCTATTAAAAACTGACCTGTTTTTTAAGAATGTGTGTTATTTTTATTTATATAATTTCTCACAGTTATTTGTTTCATTCTAAAAATATATATCTGCTTGATCATTTCCTGGAACACTGAGCAGCATATTCTCAAATCAATATGTCAGATAATCACTGAATTCTTCCTGTGTGATGAGACAATTTTTTTAAATGACCTTTTATTTTCTAAATGAAGGTTTAAGCCCCTAACAGTGTTAAAGAAAACAGCAACTGCTTGGTAAAGTTCTGGCAGAGAGGTAAATTGATTGGGAAGTTTGTCATTTTGAACTTTGCCACGGAGTTGATGAGCATGCAGCAAGGTAAGCCACGGGTTGCTCAAACAACCTGCATCACACACATACAGTCTGTTGATGGATAAATGAAAATTCATGCTTTTTCTGAGGCAGCTTCTTTGGCCACAATAACCTCCGTGGCTTCAAACCTTGTCTATGCAGTCACATACATCTGTTTTCTGGGTCACAGCATTTGCCAACATCTACTGAAATAGAAAGAAAGTGGGAAAAAAAAGAGGAAAAACAAATCTCTTCAACAACTGGCCCCAGAGTGCAGACCTTTTCTCAATGCCATTTCTTTCAAACTCCCAATTCACTGCTCACTTTATAAAACCTTTCAGCACAGTTCAACACGAGGCAAGTTCACGTTCATGTTCAGTTCCACACAATTCGGTTTGCAAAAACACACAATGAAGTGGGGCCTGTTGGTGGTGTGATTTGAACAGTGTGGCGCAAATACAAAACAAAGGCTCCAAAGATGGACCCTGACAGAGTAGACATGTAATAATGCCTTCATGCTCCAGCAGGTCAGGGGGAAAGCCATGTTATCATCATGTGTTGTGTGCAGCAGAGCATGCACACATCTTTTTATTCTGCTTTTTGTTTTGTTTTGTGGAAGTGAGATGATCATCTAGCAGCCATGACACTGACATCTAGCAATGAGGTCATAATATGATTATAGGTGGATTATTGGTCTTTTGTGTCTGCAGACTTGATAAAAGAACATGTATTCTATGAGTATATTTCTTTTCCATGGAGCTTATTTCTGTCCTGGCTTTTAAAAAAAAAAATATATATATATATATATATATATATATATATATGTATATATATATATATATATATATATTTCTAATGAGTTCTTCACAAACGTCAGTCATGGCAGCCTGCTCCACCCACCACCCCTTTCTCCCCACTGACCAATACACACCAGACTGTGATCAATAAAACTCATAAGTCTCTTCCCCAGACTGGGGGAGCTTCTGCTGCCGACCCACTGAGAATCACTGAGCGTCAGACAGACCAGACATACTCCTCCTACAGGTGCCTTCTGTTGCATACAAATCTTCACTCTGTCCTTCTCCGCTCTGCCTCGTGCTCCTGTTTCTCTTAAACTTCTGCTTTTTTTCGTACTTATTCCTCTCTCCTGCAAATGTCAATTGGCTGAACTTAGCGACTATGCTTGAATTGTCCCAAAAAGCCAGAAATTCAACTTTTCTGTCATGTTTCTGCTCATCCATTTTATACGGAGACAGATGGTACTTAAGCCTTTATTACAGCCTTCTTCCTCTTTCTTCTGGGATGGTTGGCTGGTGTCTTGTTTCTCAGAGGGAAGCAGTGCTCCAAGGGTTTCATCTATTTCCTCTTCAG
Source organism: Xiphophorus couchianus (assembly GCF_001444195.1). Lineage (NCBI taxonomy): Eukaryota > Metazoa > Chordata > Actinopteri > Cyprinodontiformes > Poeciliidae > Xiphophorus > Xiphophorus couchianus. The sequence continues at coordinate 22,225,003 of NC_040231.1, read as the reverse complement.
AGTCAGTCGCTGGATGTTCCCTCAGTATGACCTTGAAGAACCAGATGGGATATTTTTTATGAGACCTTTTGACACTTTGCCTCCTTTAACTGTCTTGGATTTTTTATTTCTGGTCCACTTGATTTCCCATTTGAAAAGTCTTGCTAGCTGTCACCTGATTAGTTTGGTGCTTGCTTTTTGGGTAAAGCTGTTGTCAAGAATACTTTGGTACTAAGGTTTGAATTCTGCTCGATGATAACCTGCCCCAAGGGCCTTTTTCAGATGTGTCTTCAGCACTTTCATGTTTCTTTGCAGATTTTGTCATAGTTGTGTTTAACTTCAAGTGGCACAGCCCGTTACCTCGCCTTACCTTGTTTGATTTAAGGCTGTCTCTTGCTATTCTGTTTCCAAAGCCCCATCTATCCTTTTTTTCTTTAAACTTTTTTGTATCTTTTGATCTGCATCATTTCTTTTACCGCCTCTTTCTAGCGCAACAACTGAGACTGCCAGACATACGGAGTCATGCCAGTCTTCCCCCTGAGGTCATCCATCCTTGATGTTGGACTAAGCTTGCCTTGGTCACTTTCCAGATTCCCCTGGAAGGCTTAAAAAAAACTGCTTTTTCTTTTTTTAGTAGCTAGAGCTGCAGAAGCCACCGATTTATTCGCTGCTTTGAACGACAGTGGCTTTCGGGCCCAAGCTGACAACATCTTTGAGGCAAAAAGTCTTGCCCAAAAAGAAGATTAAAATGGGAGGGTGCATATTGTTGGTGTGCCCAAGTGCTTCCGTGTTTATGAATTTGTTGATTTGTTTCAAGGCAAGATTTAATGCATGTGCTCACATGCAAACATTTCAATTTTTCATAGCCATGTTCAGCAAATTGCATTAGGGTGGAAGCAGCCCCTGTCAAATTTGCCTAATGAAGGAATCAAGATTAAAATGAAGTTTGGGGGCAAAAGCCACCGCATGCTTAAAAAATAAACAGCCTGTCTCATCTAATTTGCAAATCTAGTAAAATCTTTTGATATCCATTAGATTTATAATCTTTCTGCTCTGCATTGTAAATTAGATTGTGAATACATGACTTAATGTTGTCATTAATATGTATTTATATGTTTGACTTGCCAGTAGTTTTGTGTAAAGCAGATGTGGGGAAAACGGGACCCGTCTTTTTACACAGACATACTGTGCCAGCCTGAGATAGAGGTGTTATTACAGCAACACACATTCAAATTCCCACAACAACTTTATTATCAGAGATTACATGCAACATGAGAATATAATCATGCTGAGCAAGAAACCAAACCAGACACTCTTTCTCTTCCACTCACACACACACCCACCCCCGCACGCAGAGACCCCGTATTCAGGGGTGAAATGAGCGTTAGTTCTGGATTCAGTCCCAGGCATTGGAATATATGCCAACTGATGTCACACATGGCTACACTACTAATAGGAGCCGGAAGGTTGTGGCGTAAATGAGGAGCTGAAATAGAAGACAAAAAGGAGGAGAGGAGGTACTGACATTTTGGTGGGCAGGAAGCCCACTGATCCCCTCCCTCCTTGAGTTTTAAAAATCAGGTAGCACATGCCAGGGCATGGTCTGCCTTCTCTAAACTTCACAGCTGCATAAGATTCATGTGTTCTAGATTCACATCAGTGATAAAGGCCTAATTGCTTTTTGTTATGAGTCAGGCTATGGGTATTCATCTGCAATTAGTGAGTGATTTGATGATTGCTTTTGTGTGAACACACGGGCCCATATTGCACGCATGCATTTGAGCATATCAGCCTCAGAGAGTTAACTTTGATGTGTTTCTTTGATTGTATCCTCTGGCAGATAGCACTGCTGCTTGATTTGGGGCGCAGGGGTTAGAGTGTCTGAGTCAGCTCTAGCTCGAGGAACAGTCAGTCCCCCCCTCGTTTGAAATCACAACGGTGAAAAGCTCTCCTCAAAAATCAAGCTTCCTCCAAAATATTCTGTCACTGATATAAGAGACTTTCTATACACCCCTAAAAGACAAAGGTTTGCTGGTGAACTTTGAAATATTGTACAATTTTATCATGCCACCATGTACTGATTGAAATGCTTAGAATATGCTCTGCAGAGACTTAGTTTCCCATCTTATGTAGATAAGACCCTCATCACCTCCTTGTTGGAGGTGATGAGGGTTATTTAAATTTCATATATAAAAGTAATGATACACATATTTCCCTTTACTATGAGTTGACTTCAGTCAACTAATTCAAAAATGCACTTAATTAGATTTTAATCTATACAGATAATTCAATCATACATTAAACTTTCAAGAAAGAACTTGATGAAACATTGCTGATTTAACATGTGCGGTAGTGTGTTGATGCTGGTGTTACCTATGTTTTTAAGACGGAGGTCACAGTCTTGGTGGCATTGCTAAGTGATTTCAACTCATTGATGACATATTAAGTTTGATTTGAATCACCTGTCTACTCTTTAAATCAAAAAAGATAAAAAGCAAAACAACTAATGTACAAAACATGTTCTTCACTGTAGTGTTTATTTAGTAATTCTAACTAACCCAAAAGAGGAAACGTTTAGCCTGATTTAATGATAGTTGGTGAGAAAAAAAAATGTTTTCCCACAGTGGGTGCAAATATCTGGTGTAAACTTTAAATGTACATAGAAGTGTGATATTTTGCTGTGAACTGCACAGCCCAGGAAGCATTGTATTCACCGCAATTCATTTTTGGTCTCAAATGCCCATGAGTACTTTTGCTACAATTTGGGCAGATCAGAGGAGAGATACAGAGAGGCAGAGTGTGGAAGGCACTGCAATCATGTGGACACCATACTGATTTAAACCCCAGTTTTCACTAATAGTTGTGAACTATGTGGCAAGAGGAGAAAGACGAGAAGAAGACGAGGTCAAAATGAGATTTCCTCAAAAAGTAGATAGGCTCACGCTTGAAGAAAGGGTAAGAAGTTAAACCATCTGGGAATAGCTCAGAGTGAAGTTGCTGCTCCTCTGAATTTAAAGAAGACAGTTCAGGTGGTTTGGGCATCTGGTAGGGATATATTCCCAATCTCTCCCCTGGGAGTTATTTTCAGTCCCACTGGGAGGAGGACTTGGGGCAGACCCAGGACTTGCTGGAGAAATTTAATGGCTTGATAAGGAAACCATCAATGTTCCCCAAGAGGTGGAGGATGTAACTAAGGAAAGGGATTTCTATAGATGTAATGGCTGTCCTGCATAAAATGCACAAGATGCATGGATACTGCTTTAACAATGATTTTATGATGGCAGCCACAAGTAAAATTCAAAGAGCATGACTTGTAAAATGAGAATATAGAGATGAAAACTCAGACAGTCGCATCAGTTGGTGTAGCATAACTTTTGACTATCAAAAGCCAGCTGTCATGTCAACAATATCCAGTGAATGCTTTAATATTTTAGATTTTCATCAATCATGTGAGACGAAGACATGATTTTAGATATTAGAACGAACATAAATTGGCCCTAAATGGGAACACACCTATTAACATTTGCTGAGGTCATTTGCTAAATTTTAAAATAAGTTCCTTTGGAAATAAGTAGCAGGATCTTCATTTGTTCTTCATTATTAAATTAACTTATTGGCTGTTCTTTTTCATGTTGAAAACCATCTTTGAGAAAACCAGGATGTCGTCAATCGATACCACAACGTTTTCAACCCCCTACTTCAGCAATATTTAGAAATAACTTTCAGCCGTAAAATGTTAGGCTTTGTGAAATAATTCCAACATTTCTTGTATGGAAAAAAAGGCATGGTGACTGTGATTTGCTTTAGTTTTCATGAACAGAGATCCAATTAAAAGCAAAGGCTTTGTCCCAATGGGAAGTAGAAACCAGGCTCGTTAGCAGTACCATTTCCAGTATCTTCAAGTCACGGAAGATAAGGGACACGGTATCACTGCAGAGCATCCAGCCAGTGATTGTAGGGAGACTTTGTGGCTGCAAAAACAATCCCTGACTCTGAACTGATGATTTTTCTGTGCACAAAAACAATTTACAGAGGACCAAAATAACATAATACTCTTAGCTTACAGTGCATTACTGTGTTAAGTCCCTAAAGGGGTCTATTTTCTTAGTCATATAGGGATTTAAATGTACTGTGTTCATGTCGACAAAATAAAAGAATCTGAGGATTTAGGTTACTTGGAGGACAGGATTTATTTTTTGAATTCATCAAGCCTGCATCTGGGCAAATACTCCTGTGTTTTTGATATTGAAACCTACTCGATTGGCTCTGACGTTTTGTGGTTTTAATTGGGAGTGGGGAGAACAAGAACATATACAGAAGTTCAGCTTTAATCAAATCCCATGTGAAGAAACACACTTCACAGTAAAAAGGAGAATCCTTATGCTATCATTTATTCTCGTTAAGGTTCACCACATACTGCTCAGTCCTATATGCAACATAACTGAATAGACTCTTGTGAATGTTGCTTAAAGGCCCAATTACTTACTAATGCCATCCCCTGATAATCTAATTGTTTATTGGAGTGCAATAATCTGCAGCAAATACTCAGAAAAAACTTATGCTAAAGGAATGGTATTATGTATTTTCCAGGCACATAGTGCAATTTTACAGCACAAGCAAGTAACAACCTTCAGTTGTTATAAAAAAGCTGTTTATATCCTCTTTCCAATACTCTGCTTTCAGACAAACATCGCAGCAATGCTTGGAAAGCCCCTTCATGTATGTAATCTCATGCTACAGAGAAACTGGTAAAGTTCCAGATGTGTTAAGTTGGAAATTGATGATGGAAGTACAGAAACCACCCATACATAGAAAAAGGGTTAGGGTAAGATATATATATATATATATACAGTATATAAACATTTTAATGTAGGTGTGATAGCCATGGTAACATTCTGGGTAAAGTATCCTTACAAAAGCAAACCTTTTGTTGTGGTGATTTTCAGAGGAGTTCTAACCTTTAAAGATTGTTTTGGTCAAAGATTGGCTTGTGGCTTTAGTAGGCTATGATTGTCATGTATTGTTATAACTCCATCCTTACTATTCCAAAGAAAGGCTGCAACATGCACTGCTTGTAAATTCATCAACTGGTTGTAGGGGGTAGCAGCAAATCCTCCACTCCTGATGTTGTCTTTATTTGAGTTGAAACACATTATTTTCTCTTTTTCTGTATTGCCTCCTCCAGGTCCGTTTGCTGTGTACCAGAGATGGTCTCTTCTGTTACTGTTTTTGATTAAGCCAATGATTTTCCTGATTGTAAATCCAGAACAGAGACACCAATAAAACAAATTACATTTTCTGTATTTTTCTGATAATCATCTAAATTCCTTAATTGAAGCTTTGTCTTTGCTTTTGTTTTTAATGTCATGTCAACTTAGCCCTTTTTTTTTTTTTTTTTTTTACTTTATACACACTCGACTGAGGAGGGAGAATGTGTATTATTTGAAAATTATTAGAAATAAATTATGGTCATGCACAGATTGAGATTAATGAGAGAACATTTGTGATAACATTTGTGAAATAAATCCACCGACAAGGCAGGTTTTTGGGAAATATCTGAGTATTAAAGTATTTGCCTCCATTTTTACGCAGTTGCTATTATGAAATCAAAGTTTAAATGTATCAACATTTCATGTCATTTTAAAAATGACCAATTTCACACAATAATCAGTGTTTTTAAATTCCAACAAATGTAATTATTTTTATAATATAATTATAATAAATAAATAGACATAAAATTTGGGTTATGTTTAAGTACAGCATAATATGCCTTTATTTAGTACAAACTGGACTGTTTTAACTTTCATCTAACGTTACAGAAAAAAAAAAATCTTCCAGGACAGAATCACTTAGTTTTTTACGGAGCCCCTAAGGGGACATGGAGAGAAAAAAAAAGGAAAGAAATCCCGACTTATTATCTCGAGATCCCGACTTATTATCTCGAGATCCCGACTTATTATCCCGACTTATTATCTCGAGATCCCGACTTATTATCTCGAGATCCCGACATCAGTACATAACGACCTAATCACAGTGATGGAGGACACCCACCCATGGGGTAGATATATAGATTTTTATTTCGAGCTTGGGCTTGAGTATAAACACATTAAATCAGTGCTTGACAGCAGACATGGATTTAGTATTAGTGAGAGACATCTGAAGAGAGTTTTCAGAGCACGGGAACTCATTCGGCGCAAGTCCTTTTCCGACTTGGCAGTTTTGGTAGAATTCATTAATAACCAGCTACAGTCCTCTGGACAGCTTCACGGTTACCGATGGATGTACGCTAAATTGCATGTGCATGATATCCTCCTCTGGGACATCTCTGGACCGCAGAAAATGATATAAGTCGTCCTCCATAATCAATGTAGACACACTCCCCCACGTTTACCGCATAAAAACATGCCTTTCCCCCCAAAAAAAGTAACTCGTGATTTTTCAGAAATGTCGCGGGATCTCGAGATAATAAGTCGGGATCTCGAGATAATAAGTCGGGATAATAAGTCGGGATCTCGAGATAATAAGTCGGGATCTCGAGATAATAAGTCGGGATTTCTTTCCTTTTTTTTTCCTCTCCATGTCCCCTTAGGGGCTCCGTAGTTTTTATTATTACTTAGAAACTGTGGAGTACTCATTACTTTTACAAATTTAGAGCATACTTAGGAAGTCCAGAGAATACTTACTTACAATTATTTAGCAACCCAGAACAGGGATTAGAACAAACTTAGAATCCAGAAAAACTACCTCAGCAACTACTTTTTAAACTCTTATTCCTCCAACCCCTAAAAGAAATTAGACCAGAGGACACTTACTTATACTTATCTACAAACCCCGAATAGGAGTATCTAGTTTACATACTTTGCATCAACATTATTAGACTACTTTTTAGACTTCTGTTCTTCCAACCCAGAAATGGAATTAGACCAGAGGATGCTTATCTAGCAACCCTGAACAGGAGCACCTAGTTTACATGCTTTAGATCAACATTACATTATTTTTCTTCTTTTGCTCTTTCCGTTGGTTTGTTATTTATTGTAAATTCTTGAAATAATTTACAAGAATTATTTCCTTTTAATTCTTGTAAAGCGCATTGCCTTGTTGCTGAAAATATGCTATATAAATAAAATGACCTTGCCTTACCTTACAGATTTAGAGTCTTATATCAAGAGAATCAGCAACTTCCCACTTCATACTTCAGTATTTTACAGAGTAGGGCTTCTTTCATGTAGTTGTATATTCAGAAGTGTTGAGCATCTTGCTGTGTGTCACCCTTTACAGTCCCTCCATTTTAGTGGAAATGTGATTTTTGTATTAATACCTCACTCTTCAGCTTGAACCAAAAGCCAAAATAGTAAAATACAAAACATGTGAAAATCCACTCATTTGAATAAAAGGCAAGCATTTTAATTTGATTATTTAAAGTTGTGCTTTAGCTGTGATAGATTTACTCTGTGCCTGTATATACATTTTAAAAAGCAAGAGGACATCATTGATGTTCTTTTACCAAGTGACACAAGTATATTAAATCTTGAAAGTTAAAGTTGTTACATTTTTGCCAGAAAGTTTGAATTGTTTGACATTTACATGAAATTGCACAGTACCTGGATTCAACGAGTGTGCTACTCCAGCACTTTCAGCGCTGTCTAGACTACAGGAGCCAAGCCAGACCAAATGAACAGAGCTGAATGGCCTTTCTCCTGTCATTAACACTGCTGGTCTGCCAACATTACTGTGCATATGGTCAGTGTGTTCCCATGCAGCCTGGCTGTGCGCAGACGTGCAGCACTTTAAACTGGCATCTTCGCCTACACAGACAAGCCTGAGAAGAGCACACATGTATGCAGCGTGTCTCTTTTTCTTCCCATCTGTCCTACAGCTCATGATTCCAGTTGACAGATGCAGACATGTCGCAGCTGGCTCTGAGACCAAACTTGAACAATGGCAGGTTAAGCCAACTAGGTCACATGTCTTCTGGAAGCCTCAGCCTTCTTATTTGCCTCAGAGAAATGTTTGCATTTCTGTCAATGTGATGTCCTTGTCATTTACCTTTATAAGCCTTTTTAAGAATTGGGATGTGGATGACACAATGCAAAGCATTTACAATGCATCATATAAAGATTTAACTGCTTTAATTCTATGAAAACTTTTTAAACATTTTTCACTGTGTGGTACCTCTACTTTCAAATCCATCTGTCTAATTTTTATTTCTATATTCACATTTCACTTTTTATTGCATAAAAGCCTTTTATGCAATAAAGATTGAAAAAGCAAGTCAAAAGGCTGTTACGGACAATTACTTGAGCAAAAAATAAACTAACTGCAAAATCTTATAATGCATACAAACACAAATGACAGAGTAAAACAAATGAAAATACAAATGCCTTCATTGGTCTCAATAGTTTTTGATATCTGGTGTTGTGGTTGTTTTTGTGAGTTGTAATAAGGCAAGTGAGCCATTTCCTCTTCTCTTTATGAAAAATAGGCTTTGATCAATCAATCAGGTTTATTTGTTACACATTTCAGCAACAAGGCAGTTCAAAGTGCTTTACATCGTAAAAACACAAAAATACAAAGTCATAAAACACACAATTGAAATATTACATTTTGCCAAGTCCCATCAATACACATAAAAAATATCTGTTAGTGTTTCTTTTATTATGGTTCAAAAGCATCTCTAAGCAGAGGGGGGTTTAGTCTTGATTTAAAGGATCTCAGTGTTTTGGCTGTTTTACAATTCTGCGGACATTTGTTCCAGATTTGTGGGGCATAGAAGCTGATTGATAACATAAAGAATCAATAATAAAATTAATAGGAAGTCATAGCTGACAAATAATATACAGACGCAAGTAAGACATAAGTACTTTGTATGCAGAATATTAAAAAAAATGGAACTGAAGAATACAATTATGTGTACAAAACAAGTATACAGTCTAGAATGTCTTACAGTTTCTTTTGTTATTAGTCACTGAAATTACTCTGACTTTTTGGACATACATGACTTGTTTCGACGGTACACTTCCGTCTTCATTAGAGGTGTCGCAGCTGCTGTCAGAGGCGGTGCCAGGTGTCGGATCACTGAATTTATGTTTATTGCACAGAACAAATGCTTTCACAATAAGGATGTCCCACTCTCTCTCTCTCTTTCTGGTCAGATTTTTACTTGATTATAGGAGCACAGATTCTGTGAAAGTTTAATAAAAATCTGTTTTTGTGAATTTGTATTAATCCAAAATCAAGATGCATTCTTACTTTCATATGTAGTGACGGCATCATTAAACTTGCAATATAAGGTTGTTTGCCTGCTGTACATGATGTGGTAAACTGAAAGGCCATGTCGGGTGAGTGTCAAGAGGAAATGACAAGAGCTACCTCAGACATTGACACGTGGCCTGACTCCAATTAGAATAGTATGCTGCTCATAAAACTGGTTTTTATTATAGACAAACAAGATTTCCACAATTAAGGGGAAAATGCCACGATTAAAAGAAAATAAGTTCTGTAAATTATGTGGTCTCTAAAGTTAATCTGATTTATTTAAGTCTCCTGGAAATGTCCTTTGGGCAATTTATGTTGGTTTCTGTTTGTACTTTCATAAAAGAAAAATCTTTTGTGTTTCTGAACAGCTTAATCTGATAAGCTTTTTCCTAACTCCTGGCAACCTGAGCAGCTATCGCAGCTTCATTACCTCCGACTATATCTGAATATCCCGCTTGTTATAGTTGTTCATTTTTATCGGGTTTCTAAGGTTGGAGAAATATTTCTTACTTCTCTTTGTAGGATAACAGAGACCTCTCTGTGAAAATCAGTTCACTAATAATAGGTACTCTAATTGAGACACGGCTGGTGCAAACAGCCAACTTTCCTCATGTGTTTGCACATCTTTTTGCATCTCTGTGACCCACCAATGCCTATGCAGATTCTTTCCTACACCAAAGCTTCTGCATCTTTAATAAAAGGAACATCTGTGTCCCCTTCCACAGAGGATCAACCTTGCCTTGGTGCAGAGGCTTTGTTCTAAAACATCTATTCTTAACTTAAAGAAAGCTCCAAAGACTTCTTATGCATTTTTGAAAGAGGTTCCCCATCTTTCAGAGGATTGGCCTATTTGTTGCTATGGGTTCTTTTTCTGAACACGGAAAAAAGAAAAGTGGAAAAAAAAAAAAAAAAACTGACTACTCATCATGTCATATGGGCTTTGAATCAGAGTTAACTTAATAATAGGTATTCCCACAGCAAAAAACCAAAACAAAACAAAACAAAATCAAAAACAATAACTCCATTACCTGTCTAGTGAATGTGCAAAAAACAACAACAACAAAAAGAAACACTGCAACTACTGGCAGGGCATTTGAGTCAGTCATTTTTAATTTTTTCCAGTGAAGCAGGGTGGATTTAGCTGTCTAGTTCTGATTGTTTGCTATTTTTGTGATAATAGAATGTGTCTATAGAAAATTGTCCTAGATCTATTACAATTCACTAAGATTTTGTAGAATAATTGTTAGCTTTGAAAAAATAAGGTGAGGTTTACTTCCATCAAAACAAAACCTAGCTGCGTAATTATTCACTTAGAAAAAAAAGAAGCAAAACAGCTGCAGCTACATCTGTTACATTTAACCATCTCTGGGAAATGCTAATACAGTTATTTTTTATTTGCTGCCTTAAAAAAACCTCTCCTAAAGGGAAAAAGAATTGCTGCCCTGTTGCCCTAACCCTCCTAACAACTTTGAAAAAATAGTGTTGCATGGGTGTGCTGTGTGCTTCGGCCAAACCCCCCAGGAACAGCTCGAGGCAATGTACCAGTTTTTATGTACAAGACACAGTCAAAACAGCAGGTTGCACTTCATACTCTGGCAGTGCAATTTTCTTTATACAAATGTATTATTGAAAAGAAAATCAAGTAAAACTGTCAATTTCTGTATTGCATATACGCAAAGTTGCATTGTCTCGAACTAAGCTGTTGTGCAACAGGCATTGATAATTTATTATGAATAAACGTATTAATAGAGTTACATTTTCTTTTAATAAAAAAGCTCAGGCCACGACCTGATAGTCAGGAATCATTAACCAAACATATTTAGTCATATTTAGAATGAAATCAACCTTACAGGCCACCAAATACTGTACACACACACACCAGGAAAATCACAAACAAATTATCTTCTGACAATTTAAAAACAAAAATAGATTAAAAGTGGTGTGTGTGTGTATTGCGGAGTGTGTCAAAAGATAGAAGGAGAGGCTAGAGGCATTCCATCCTGGAAATCGGAACAAAGGGACAATAGAACAATGGGGCGATGGGGCAAAGTCTGGCTTAGAAGCCAGGCAAAATCAGAAATGTAGCATTGGGGTTCTTTTGCTGATGAATGATAATGTGTCTGCATGTGGTCCACATTCAAGAGTGAGGGGAGACAGAGAGAGAGAGAGAGAAAAGGGAGGGAGATTGAAGGATTGCTACAGAATGCATGGGTTTAGTGCAGTTATTCAAACTCTGCTTTGGGTACGATCCATTTTAAAAACGCAGCAGAATACCACCCAACATTTGATCAGCAACTCTTAAGAGAAACAGTGGGTTTAGCTTTTCAAAAAGGCATAAAACTACCGTTATGAAACGGTGATGAATTTTTTTGATTTTGACTGTTAGACAACTTGTTGCAATGTCTGGTTTAAACAATGTCAGGAGAACTAAAAATAAAAAATAAGGGAAGTAAATACAAATATAAATGAGTCATTATGGATGGATGCACTCAGTTGGTTTTGGCTCTGAAAAAAGCTGGTGGGTCCATTTGCTGAATTGCAAACTGAGGCAAACACTGAGGGAAGTCAACTTGGAGAGAGCAGAAGTGACTTCAGACAGAATTTTGAGGTAATTGGACTGCGAAAAGGGGTCCTGCATGTCTCAGTTTCAGCCACAAAAGGGCTAGATTGCCAGTTGCACTTACAGTTGATCTGCAGTTTACACTTCAAAGGTTTATAAAGTCCTCTTTCCCGCCCAGCAGGTTGGAATAGAGAAGAACTTCTACCTCTGGCAGAAGTTCTACGTCTGGCACTGTAATGTCCAAAACTAAAAACATTTATAGACTTTGTGACTTCAGTAAGATGGCTTAGAGCACTATGCATGCTGGGGTGTACAGTTCAATCTTTGGGGTTCAGCAAAGCTGTCAAATTGAAATTCAATAATTAGAAGCTAAAGTGTTTAAACTTCATTTAGATAGAATCTTGTCCTATTACACAAATGTATGTTTTGCTTCTTTTGTGCTGTTTTGGAGGGAATATATGATTTTTCTAGTCAACATGTTAATGCCATTATCAAGGAATGTGCATAAACAAGGATATATGTTTAATGGAGCATCCAAAGGAATCAGAATACCATTGAAAAAGTTAACTGTGAGCATAACTTTTGTTATCCCTAATAAGTCTTCAGAACAGCAACTTTAGTTTATAATAAAGGACACTAAAAACATGTACATACAACTTGGACATTTCTAGATTACATTTTCCCTGTGAGCAAACATTTTACTGTGCTGCAGATGTGTTCTAAGGTTCCTTCAAAAGTGACTTTATCAGCATTTGTACAGTCACCATTGTTAAAAAAATTATCCTCCTGTTCATTTACTCATGAGTTTATTTTACAAGTTATGTTTTCATATTATTCTTTTCATATTATTCTTTTTATATTATTACTCTCATATTATTCTTCTTTTTATATGTACTTAACTTCTCTTTCTTTTGTAGTATATTATTAACTTTGTTTAGGATGTTTGCCTGGAAGCTGATAACGTTAAACATTCATGTGTTATTAGTTCCATATGTAACTGATTAGTTGTGGTCAGTCACATGCCCTTGTAAGGGCATGTCCATAGGAGGGTCCAGAATGTGAAGACGGTTGGTCAATTCTCTGTGTGAAGAAGCCCAACCTCCTTTTTCTATACAATAAAGAGAAATGCAAAGAAAGATCTAGCAGAATTGATTTCAGACAGTGTTTGACAGCGATTCGTCGCGTCTGTTCTCAATTCTCCTATTCTGCAGAAAAGAAAAGAAAAGAAAATAAACCTAATCTATGTCTCTGGCTGATTCTTTGCAGGTTATGACAAAATAAACCTATCAACCATTTTATAGTCCCATAGACAGAACAGAATTGAGAGTCATTCTGCTGCAGGCTACAGCTATCTCCAAAATATAAAATAAAAATAATTAACATGATTATTTTTCATACTAGAATTAAATAACTTTCATAAAAATGAAGAAATTATAAGATCAAAACAAATATGTAAACACGCTTTGCTGTGTCACAGTTGTAATTTTTCTGTTAGAAAAATCTCCCCTGCTTGACACCAACAACTAATGGATTTTTCACTTTTCAATTAAGGGTGAAAAGAGAAAGTTGAGACATGAAAAAAAAAAAAGTTTCCAAAGAGTTTAAGCTGCTAGTTGTGCTGGTCACACTCATTCTGAATTCTTCACTGTGTAATACATAACACCAAATGTCTGGCATTTTATTGACATGTCCCAGTTCTCTGAAATATATTCTTTTTGTGTTTGGTTGCAAAAAACTTTTATTCATTTCTGTCCCGTATTCTGATGATTTAGGTGAGTAATCTGGATGGGAAAATAATTTACTGGAGAAAGGTAATAAAGCAGGAACCGGTCACTGAAGATGATTCATGCAGTAAAAAATTCACTTAGTTTTGTGTGGGGTTTTATGCAGTTACAACATTAATCAACTCTTTGGCAGGAGACTCTTAAGATGACTCAATTTCAAGGCAGGTAGTGATGTTTCGGCAGCTCATATGGTCTTTGTAATATGAATGACTCAAGAGAATCACTTTCAGGGAGAAATAGCGGGTGTAACTCTGGAGAGTTGGAAACAGAAAACTTTATTGAAGAGAAGACATTTTTGTACCTGCGAAGCCTACAACCCACATATGCTAATGTTTTCCAACACACTTTTTAAATTTGAATTTCATCTCAGTCACGGACAGTCTGGGTCACGCTGCACAAAAAACCCAGAATAGTTTGCTAAAAATGCTTCATATACTTTAGATATAAAAGCCTATTTAAAATGCAAACCATAAAACAATAGTTGGCTTTTATTAGAAATAATGAAGAGTAGAACGCCTCAAAAGTTCTGACCAGCCACAGTAAGGAGAAAGAATATTTTCGTGTCTGGGGTTCTGGGAATGGGATGATACTGATGGACACTCTGTGCTCCGTGGAATGTACTTACATTCTACAGATGCCATCAGAATGCTATCTGGGGATTGTGGGAGCCTGCAGAACTCCTTAGTCTTTTATTTCTTTGTGCTGAGCCATTTTTGCACCGGCCATTTCTGTTCTTTTCATTTCTGAGTCTACTAATGCAGGGGAGTGCTACTGGCCACATAGTGAGCTTGACGAGTCTCCAGAAATTTTGAAGTGGGTGGAAAATAACATCCATGTCAATGGCAGGTTTCTCCTGGCTTTTCCACGAGAAAGCCGTATTGTGCTTCTCGCATTGCCTGGTGTGAACGATTCAATTAATTGTAAAATGTAAGATTTATTACATGACTACAACTAAGATGACAATGAAGCAGCTCTTTGTAAATGTGAATAAAGGATTGGAATAATAAGTAGATCATTTTTGATATAGTTTGAGTTATACTGCTGAATTTAGAAATAATTAATTGCCACAATCCACTCTGGGTGTGTTTGTGTCCCTGCACATATTTACAGCCATTTCTTATTACTTGTAATTATCAAGTGCAACGAGCTTTGAAAACATTATTTCACTTTCAATATTTTGAAAGAACTTATAGAAGAGGTATGGAACTTAAATAAATAATTCCTATCACTTTTATTTACAACAATTTGTTCTAATGGGCTTTGTGAAGTAAAAACGGACTAGCATTAGAAGATGCCTGAGGAGTGAAACATTATCCCTGATTTGCAATATAGATCCTAGAAAATTGGAAAATCAGAGCGTACGAGCATATACAGAACTTTGAAACAAGAATACAAAATTAGATATAAATTATTGAAATTGTATGTATGGGGTTAATGTCCGTACCAGATTTTGCTCATCTAGAGAATTATCTGTAGCTGATCAAGAGTAAAATTTTATAGGGAGCATTTCTGAACAGAGAAGTTTATTTCCTACAGATTTTCAATATAATTTAAGTTTGGACTTTTTCTGAATGTTTCGAACATAAGGAAATGCTTTGATCTAACCCATAAATTTGTAGCTCTGTCTGTACTATATTTATTCAATGTTCTGCTAGAAGGTAAAACTCCTCCTCAGCGTCACGTTTTCTACCATCTTTCAGGATTACCCCGGGTTTAGTTCTGTACATTCTCCTATAATGTCTGACCACCTCCCCTGTCCCTGCTGTGGAGATGTCTTTCCACAGCAGGGAGATGCTGCTGTGGAAAGGTATGCTTCATAGTGAATGGTGTGTTCAGTTCAGGTAGCCAAGAAGTTCAATTTGGTCTGATATGACAACACATGACTTGTGGCCAAAGTTGGCTAAAATAGCCCAAAATAAAATAAACATGCTTAAAATAATAAGCATACGTAACATGGAGTAAACTAAACGTGGAGTAAACTACTCTTAGGAGTTAATATTTTTCAAAACGTTACTTGAGTAAACATTACTAGTTACTACCCAACTCTCATGGTGGTAAACTGCATATATATATTTTTTTCTTTTATGGTTTTCTTTAAAAAATGCTCTTGCATTGCTACTGTTCTGTTTAGGCAAGATTTGTGCAAAGTGCAATAAAGATTTTTCCTGTTGACAGATTCTTTTAATTTGAGCAGCTCTGAATTAGCACTTTTTGAAGGTAATGTAGAATGAAGACAAGAAGACAATTACTACAACCAAATAATCTCCAAACCATGAAGACATGGAGAAAAAAGAGACACATGACTCACAATTTGAAATAACCTTTCAGAAATTTCACACAAACAAACATTTGCAAATAGAGCTAATTGATTTCCAGGTGAAGTGAAGCTAAAAATGTTATTTTTCTTGATTTGACCTGATTTTTACATCTTGCAAAAAGCTTCTGCTTGTTAGAGAAGATCAAAACAAATAACTAGTAGGTATTGGTGATTTAGATCATTCTACATAGACTATTCAATGATGAACTGAGTAATGGTCTTTTAGTTCATACAACTGAAGAAAATCGTAATGGTCATTAAAGAGAAAAAAAAGAGTGATTTTGTTAAGCTTTTGCAATAGGCAGAGATGAACTACACACTATGTAAAGATTCAGTAACTTAGGATGTTGTACAGAATGAAAACTCAAAGTCTTGTGACAACGTTAGATGTCAGAGTACTGACACACTTTGTTGTTGCTTCAGAGAAGTCCTGAGAGATGAATTACAGCGAAACTGCACAAGATTAGACTGAAGATCAGATCTGTCAGTAGATCTCTTCATCTCCTTTTATGCAATTGCTGTTTTTTCCAACATTTGGTCTGGTGTTTGTGTACTGTTATACCCCTGTTACAGCAGCGTGTAACTGCTTTATGTTAGAATGGGAAGATATGCAGCTTTAAAAAAAAAAGTGTCACACAAATGTTGTTGTATATATATTGTATTTTGTATCTTTCTCAGTAATCAGTGGAAAAATCTTTATTGATGTTATGGCATTAAATCTTTTCTACATTTGCTTACCAGGTTTTGCAAGTTTCCAGGGGTACTTTAACAATTTATCTTGGGTGAAGAACTCCAGGTCTTTGAGGTTGTAAGAGCGTTTAGCCATCACACTAATCTTTAGCTTCCACTAAAGATTCTCTATCAGATTCGATTAGAGATCCTGGGTGACCCACTTGAAACTTTGAACATGTTTTCAGAAAGAAGAAATCTTCAAAACATAAAAAAATATTTTAAAGCCCTAGGAATAATTTTTGAACCAACTTGAAGGGAGTTTTAAACATAAACTGAATTTCAGAGTCTGAAGGGTCTAAGTGTTGTACAACTCTTTATTTTTCTTCATGTCTGAGTGAAAAACAAACCTTACATCATCATGTTTCTGACCAAAATGAGAAATGTTTTGACAAACAACTTAAACTGTTGTTGATAATCAACTCAGTGTGAAATGTCAAGAGGGCAAATAACAACAATGGTGACATTCTTCACTCAGTAGAATGCCACACACGTTGATGACATGTCTCCTAATAACCACATCTGAATCTCGAATGTCAAACAGAGGAAAACACCCAGTTATATTTTTCTTACATTGTCCAAACAGATTTAAATTAAAAATATATATTTTTCTTCTTATCTTACACAATTCTCCATGTTATTTTATGAGTTTTACATGAAGTACACCTTCGTTAAAGTGTAATACTATCCTGTCTGAAGTAAATAATGATTTCTCTTTTTCTAAATTTAGTAATTAGACTTGGTGTTTCTGAACGATTGTGAGTTTTCTTTTTAATTTATTATTATTTTTAAATATAATTTTATAAGAAGCTGCTTCTTGTTTTCATCAACATGTTTTCCAGTAGATCCATCCCCAAGCAAAGGTGGAATCTAAGCCTATAATCTGCTGTTATTGAATTAAAGGCTTATGCCTGCTCTTTATGAGTATACCAATTATTCTTAACTCTGCATAACACTCAGCATTTCTTCTATTGCAGTAGACATGAAAAGACAAAAGAATGTGTGGAATGTTAACTTTTATTGTCAGAATTCAAAATATCAGATTTTAAGACTCATACTGACACTAACAAAACAAACACAAACACGTTTTCATACTTAGGACCCATTGTGCAACCTCTTTTAGTACATAATTTTGCTTTTATTAAAACATTTGTGTTCATTAATTGGGAGTGTTTTGTTTCTCATAGCTTACATTCAATAAAAGAGACTATTTCTTCAAAAACTGAGGCAGAGGTACCTCAATCCAGAAATAGTTGCACATATGAGGTTGTGTGAAAAAGAAAGGCTGAATTTGTCTTTTTTATATGCATGATTGGGCCCCCGTAAAGGGATAAATGGTTCTGCATAATTTATTTTTAGTGGCGTCTTGAATATTTTTTTTATCCATTTGGCCTAACGTTCTGTGTTAAAAACTGCTTCACTGTCACCTCCGAAATGTTTGCATGGGAGTCGATGGGTCCATGAGGACACTGGTGTCATGACAGTTTAATGTTACGCACTTTTACAACATTTTCTCTTTTTGTTTCTAACCATTTAACATCAGTGTCATGAAGAGAAGTTGTATTGTTAGTAACTAATGACACGGTTGTTTCAAGCCTTTTACAGCATAAAGCGGAGAAAGAAAAATCTTTCTGTGTGTTTTTAGGCCATGCGTGTGCTTCAGTTAAACCCAGCTTCAGTTTATTTAAGTTTAGTGGACCAAGGGGAATTTTGTTAGCTAGAGAGTGACGTGGTTTGAAAAATTTAGCAAACATGCACTTTGAGGCCTTAAGGTTAAAAGTACAGCAAGTTAACCCGAAAGGAGTTTTAATTATTAGAGGAAATATGATTATTATGTAAGTCAACAAATAGAAAGATCCAATAAAATCTTCTTGTATATCTCAATGCAAACCTAAATATATATATATATATATATATATATATATATATATATATATATATATATATATATATATATATATATATATATATTATAACCACCATAAGGTGGCAAAGGGATATCAATTTCTATCCAAGACAAACTGTACTTCAGAACAAATTCTCAGTGAGCAGCAGTATGTTATTTATGTGCTGTGTGCTATTTATGCAGAACCCACTGGGTTAAGCTGCTCGATTACTCACCTCTGTGGCTGTTACTCCTTCTTTTCTCGCATTGGATTGCTTCTTGGGTATTTACACCGCCTCCCAAAATCCTACGAGCAAAAAGCACCTGTTTTATTTATTTATTTATTTTTGTAAAACCGGTCAAAACAAATCAAGTCTACTCAAATTGCCCAGCATGATGAGGAACTGAAATACATAATCAAACAAAGACACAGATTTTTATTTAACTGACTCAGTGGAACAAGCCAAAAAAGGAAGTTTGACACAACATATTAGTCAAATTTTCCAACATCCAGTACTTCATGTGCTACAAAGCAGGAATTTGTCAAGAAAGCAAATTGCAAATTTAACCTTCTGGATATTGAGCTTATGACTCTTGTTCATTTCATGTTTAATTGTGATGCACATCAAAGCTCTGACAACGAGGAAAGCATTACAGAACTTATGTGAACACTGAGTTAAGTAGTAAAAACACAAGCTGCACATCTCCCGCCTTTCATAAGTGCTAGATGCCAAGTAAATCCTCATTCTCTTCCGATAAAGATCTAAAACAAATTCCGTTTCTCTATGGAGAAAACAGCTTATTTAACCTAAACAATGATTAAAGCACCAATGCCTTCTACTTGTTGATTAGTGCTTATGGTCTTGCTTGTGAGATTTACAACTAATCCAGCTTACCTGTTTAAATTATGTTTTTATCTGCCTTCACTATTTGTTTCTGCGGCGGTCTAATATCACCTGGGCTTTAGAGAAGAGATGAAATCGTCTTGCTTGCCATCAGAGAATAAATAAACCTAAACAAAACAATAATTTAATGGAATACTAAATGCAATTACATTCACATCTTCCAGTTTCTCTAAGATGGGGGCAGTGATGATATTATAAGCCTATTAAATGACACACTTAGCAATTTTCAACCAGCTTACTTCCTTTGCTGTGGCTACAGGTGCTGTGTTGCTTTTTACCTGAACTATGTGTTTATTAACGTCAATTTTGTGCGATAAATTGTTCTTTCTAACTAATACATATTAGAACATTTTTGCAATAAGCAAATTCCTCTTGTGTAATTATGTTTTCCTTACGTTTAAAAGTCACTGTTTCATCCTTTTTTTTTTGTAAAGTTATATATTTAGTTAAGAGAGGGTGGGCTTTATTGCAAAAAAAATGAATCATAAAAGCTTTCTTGTTGTTGTGTCTCAGCAGCATCAAACCTGCCATCTGCTCAAGTAAACATCAATGAAGTGAACAGGTGGTCTATCTGAAAATATCATCCACATTATCCCTCCTTATATATATATATATATATATATATATATATATATATATATATATATATATATATACATATAAATTTACTACAAATATACTCACTTTAAATCTTGTAACTTTTCATATACTAGCATTGTTTTAAACAGAAACACTAATCATAAGAGATCAAAGTTGAGATAAATTTTGGATTAATATGTTTAAACATATCCTGTAACACCAAAGCCTGCAGCTCTGTTGAATGTCTGCTATAAAACTCCCCTCAGGTTGCCTTGACTGGAATGTCTATAATAAGAATTATTTTTAATACAGAAATGTAAGCCTACTGATAAATATGTCCATGTGCCTGCGTTTAATATTAAAATGTTGGGGTTTCTTTTGCATTAATTAGTTCATCATTACAGTAAGACATGGAGGCAGTCGGCCTGTGGCTTTGCTGATATGCAAAGGAAGCTAGTTACTTTGATAACCTATGCAAAAATGCAAATGATGAAAGTACATCATCGGCATCTTTGAGTCTAGTGTAATTTAGGTTTGACAATAATCTGAAGATTCCCTTTGAGGTTTAGGTCAGGCAAGTTTGTGGGAACATCAGTCACAATGACATAATAGTTTTTGGAGCAGAAGTTGGTGCTTTGACCAGTCATTCTACTAATTAGTTCAGGCAAAATGCTTATGGCTCTGCTTCAGGAGTGGCTTAACACAAACAATACAACAATTGTAGCTCATGTCTTACAGTGTGGAGTGGCCTTCGTACACTTCCATCACGTTGTTTCCCGATCCTTCATAGGCTGGGTTATCCCAGCTGCTTATGCACCTTTGTCTACCACCATTTTTCCGTCCACTCAATTTTTCATTCATAAGACTGAAAACAGTACTCTGTAAACAGGCTGTTTGTTTAGCAGTTACTTTTTTTTAACTTTTTGTCCCAGTGGGTAGTGTTAGAGACTGTTTACTGGACAACTGTCAAGTCAGCGGTCTGTCCCTCTGGCTGTGTAGGCTTAGACATGGTTATAATATATTTCTGTGAAAATGTCCTGCTCATGGAATCTGTGCAATCTCCTGTTTTTTGTATCAATTGAAGCCATAATAATAGAAATCAACAAAAAACCTTTAACATATATCATGTGTTGCAATGATTCTATATATGAATTTCACTTTTTGAATTGAATTAATGATATAATCTAAACGTGCAATCATATTCTAACACATTGCGATATAATCAAACAAGAGACATAACGTTTCCCCCTCATGATTAAAATTTGTGAGGTACTCACATTGACATAAGACCTGACAATTCACTCCTTCCAGCCAGATGTATTGACATTTTAGTTTTAGGTTCTCCATGTGAAAAATGCAACAACAGAGAGAAAAAAAACAAACATTTTATTTCTGTCTCCTTCTAACTTTATTAAATTCAGTCAAACACATACTTCCTTCTAGAGCAAAGTAGTTTCTAAAATGAATTTTTAGTGGAGTTTTAATTATAGTTTTTAGTTTTTCTCACAACCTTCCAGTGTGTTGTTTGAAACCTCAATGAAGCATATCTTGAAAGTGAGGGGAAAATCTTGCTGACTACTGTGTGTCCTAACACCTAGGTTCAATGGGAAGAAGTAGCATGCAGGCTCCCCTTTGGGACATTTGACAAAGGGGAGGCAGAGCAACAGCCTTTAGAGAAAACATTTAAGACACTTTTGCCATGTCAGTTTTTCCCTTGAATGATTGTGATTTTGGTAGAAATAAAGCCAAAGCAAACAGCAGAGCATGGTTATGCTGGGTTAAAAAAAAATCTAGTTAATATTTATAGACTAAAAACAAGAAGTGTAACATTTGAGATTCAGCTCTACTGTAACATAAAGCAGTTTTAGCATTTTTTTAAATTCAGTTAGCAGTTTTTTACTCTCTACCACACACTGTGGCTTCAATTTGTTAATTACTGGATCTGGTCTCACTTTTTGAAGTGTCAGATTCTTATCTCAGTGTGCATAAGCCGTCTTCAGTGGCATGCACAGTTTTTGCAACACTCTGCCTTCTGTCTGTTGGATCAGGAAAAAAATAGAGTTTATTGTTGGAGATCATCAAGATTTTTTCTTTACATGTGAGACAGGCCTCTGCTTTGTTTTTGGTCAAAAATAGTTTTCACCTTTAGAACACAAGAGTACCAATTTTCCTGGAAACTCATGGATGCACCCTTTGACAAGTCGCTTTCTTATTGTTGAATCATGACAACTGACCTTAACTGAGGCAACTGAGGCCTGCAGTGCTTTAAAATGTTTTTCTGAGTGTTTTTGTGACATCCTGGGCAAGTCATTGATGTGCTCCTGGTGTAACTTTGGTAGGCCAGCCAATCTTTGATAGGTTCTCTACTGTTCCATGTTCTCTAAATTTGAGGATAATAGTTCTCACTGTGCTTCTGTTTAGTTGTAAAGCTTTAGAAGTGGCTTTGCAACCCTTTCCAGGTTGATAGAAGAAGAAATCTGAAAGGGGCCAAAACCCTTTTTTATTGCACCGTACAGAGCTATGCAAAGGGTCCGTTTCTGTCAATTTCACAGAAATGTGTCATAAAGAGATCATTAATCACAATGTTTACTCACATTTTTCTAATTGTTGCCGTTTCTAAACAGTCCCTAGCAACACAACATTTTTAGTTTCCCCTTCAAAATCATCTTAGAATTATAGCTACATGGACATTATCATCCACAAGGTCTGGTACATAAAACTGTTACTGCGCATAAATAAAATACGAGTGCAATAATGCAGCGTGTATCGCAGGAGAGGGCATAGGATCTCTGAGTGCTTGTGTTTCCATCAGCAGGGCTGCAGACCTGATTGATGATGCGATTGAGGCTGGGAAGTTTGCAACAAATCAGTTGTGTTGTTATGAGGCTGTCTGGCAAGGCTGGATGTTTGGGTCTTGACAATGTTCCCTCTGCCCTTCTGAGAACAAAGTTTCCACTGAAATGCCTGACCTCTGACATCTATCTATCTATCTATCTATCTATCTATCTATCTATCTATCTATCTATCTATCTATCTATCTATCTATCTATCTATCTATCTATCTATCTATCTATCTATCTATCTATCTATCTATCTATCTATCTATCTATCTATCTATCTATCTATCAATCAATCAATCAATCAATCATTCTTCCAGGTTGGTAAGGAAGAAGTGCTTTCCAGTATTTGCACACATGTGGGTGCACAAACACATATAACCCTCACCAGTAGTGGTTCATCTTTGTCAGCCTACCCTCTTTCAAGTCATGCATCTGAGGCACACTGATCCACACCCATATTCACCCACTACACCCGGTCCTCCTGCTGCCAATAAAAATATGAGGAGTGGAGACAGTGAGATTGAGCTTCCTGCCACGGCACAGGGGGAGTTTGGGTAATATTCAGACAGCTTTGCCTCGAGCAATGAAATCAAACAGAAGCTCCCTGCAGAGTGAGATGTCTGTTATTAAAGGCTGTTCTTTTCCTGTCAGGGTCAGCTCAGACCCTGTTATACTCATGCCAAATGGGAAAAAGCAGACAAAAAGGCAATGGTACATGCAATGAAAAAACATCGCTCACACCATGATTGCTTAGTGCTAATCACAATATTTGAAGATTATCTATTAGAGTTTACAAGTAAGAAGCAGTCAAACAGTTTACTTACTTTAACTCAATTTTCTTCTATTTCTGTTATGCACAAGGAGTTGAATACTCATATTGGATAGAACAGTTAACTTGAAATAAAATAATGTTTATGCTGTGGTCAAGAGAGATGCCACTTGACCTGATAGTAATGCATTTGAATTAATATATATAAACTAACATTTTTTCATTAGTTGAAGTTATAGAGTGACTGATAAATGATGGCAAATTGTAGTTCCTTGGAATATGATGTTTCTTCCTTTTTTCCTATTGGACTATTGAAGTAATAAAATTCCTACATCTGATTAGCATTGCTGACCCAGAATTGGAAGATCACCAGATGAAATGATAATTTTGCAGAGCAACAGGTGTTTTTGCAGCATTTTTGTTCT